>NW_025869175.1:0-66963 GCF_002878395.1 Capsicum annuum
TGGGTTTCGGCTGTATCCTCATGTAGCATGGTAATGTCATAGCCTACACCTCCAGACATCTTAAACTCTATGAGAAGAATTATCCTACTCATGATCTTGAGTTAGCAGCCGTATTCTTTTCCCTGAAGATTTGGAGGCATTATCTATATGGAGTTCATGTATATGTTTTCATAGATCATAAGAGCCTTCAATATATCTTTTCTTAGAAAGATCTCACTATTCATCAGAGAAGGTGGTTAGAGATCTTAAAAGATTATGACAAAAATGTCCTTTATCATCGGAGCAAGGCCAACATTATGGCCGATGCGTTCAGTAGACTGTCTATGGGTAGCGTTTCTCATGTTGAGGACAGTAAAAAGAAGTTAGCTTAGGAAATCCATCATCTTACTAGACTAGGCGTTCGGTTAGTCGATTCAGAGGAGGGTGACATATGGGTTTAGAGTAGTTCAGAATCATCTTTAGTTTCCAAGGTAAAAGAAAAGCAAGATAGAGATCCCAACCTTGTCAAGTTAAAAGAGTCAGTCAAGGATCAAAACGTGGAGGTTTTATCCCAACGATAGTGAAGAAGAAAGGACCATTCAGACTTTAAAAGATATGCTAAGGGCATGTGCAATTAATTTTAAGGGTAGTTGGGATGACCACTCGCCTTTGACTGAGTTTGCATACAATAACATCTATCATTCTAGTTTTTGCATGGCTCCATTCGAAGCTCTCTATGGTTGGAGATGCAGATCTTTATTCGGTTGGTTCGAAGTTAGTGAAGCCTCAGTCATAGGGCCTGACTTAGTATTCTATGCCTTAGAGAAAGTCCAGTTGATCAGAGAAAGGCTTCAGGCGGCTTAAAGCTAATAGAAGTCTTATGCAGATGTGTGCAGAAAGGATCTCGAGTTCGACATTGGTGATTATGTCTATCTAAAGATCTCTCCCATAAAGGGAGGGATGAGATTTAGAAAAAAGGGAAAGCTCAGTCCCAAATATGTCGGTCCCTTCAAAATTCTCAGTTTCTTTGACAAGGTAGCTTATGAGCTCGAATTTCCTTTAGATCTAGCATCAGTTCATCCAGTATTCCATGTCTCTATTCTTAAGAAGTGTATAGGTGACCCAGCAGTTGTAGTCCCTATTCAGAGCATAGATGTTCAGAACAACCTCTCTTATGAAGAGATCCCAATTGAAATTCTTGACTACCAGACACGTAGAATAAGGAATAAAGAAGTCCCTCTAGTGAAAGTTCTTTGGAAGAATCAGTCCATTATGGAAGCTACTTGGGAAGCAGAAGCAGACATACAGACGAAGTATCCTCACCTCTTCTCCACAAACTCAGATCTAGCTTAAGGTAACAATTCTCCTTAAGCTTTTCAGTTTCATGTTTAGATTTTATTGACAAGCTTGGTATCCATTTCATGTTTAGAATTTCATTATAAATGTGGTATTCTGTACCATTGCATAGTCAGTTATGCATTCATGTATCAGTTCAGTTATGTATTCATGCATCATATATACATTTTTAGTTTGATGAGAAACTCATCTTATCAATAATTCAGTCATATAGTCATAAATCAGTTACTCATGCATCAAATATGCATGTTTAGTATGATATATATTCATTTTATCAGCCATGTTAGTCATGGAGTCATGTTTCAGTCATTCATGTTCAGGGTGTGCTTCAGTCTTTCATTTCTCCCCTCAAAGTCAGCCCTATTCGAGGATGAATATTCTCAAAAGGGAGGTATTGTAATACCCTGCACTTTCTTTAAGTCAAATCTAGTCTCCATAAGAGTTATTGATGATTTCTTAAATGATTAAAATTTAAATCAGATAGAATTTCCCTAATTTCAAATTTTTATCATGTGGGAAATTGAATAAGCTTTCCATAGATACTCATTTCATCAAATTCCGGTATCTGGGAAGAAAGTTATGGCTAAAATATAGAAAGAAGTCAAAATTGCCCAGGTGCGACGGTGAGAGCCGACGGACAGTCGAGCTAGCGATGGATCATCACCCAAACCATTGTAGTGAAGACAGTGAGACCACATTCTGCCTAAGGGAGATGGCTCAGGCCGATGAACCATCGATCTAGCGATGGACCATAGACCAAGCCACTGAAGGAGAGGTAGTGAGCCCTTATTCTTCCCAGGTGCGACGTTCAAGACCAACGACCGTCGACCTAGCGACGGACTGTCGCACCCACTGTCATATATTTTTTTTAGTTATTTTAAGTTATTTTTAAAAAGGGATTTTCTAATTTTTACTACCCTTTCTAATACCTAATAATATCAGATCAAGGCTCATAAGTTCATTATCCACATACAATATCAAATTATGGTTTTCTCTCAAAAATAATCCCCAAGAACAAGATCCAAACCCTTTTTCAAGAAACTAAGAGGTTCCAAGTTCTTCAAGCCCAAGAACATCAAGGAACTCACAACCCAGGTATATTATGTGTTGATTCATGAGTCCCTTTCACCCATGAAGCTCAAGAATATCTTTTCAAAATCCAATATTTGTGTATTTATGAATGTTAATGATTTAAATTAAATTAAATTCATGTTCATGATGTTATGGGGTTTGGATTCATGTTTGAAATTACATATTCCAATGATTGACCCTAAGATGTGGTGATTTGCATAATAATCATGATAAAACCTTAAATTTACATGTTGATTGATGTATCCATGATTATTAGATGTGTTGATGATTGTATAACCCAAGCATGCTCCCTATGTGTTAGATTAAATGCCTATGTGAAGGAAAAGTGCCATACTAGTGTGATAATATGAAATCCCAATTTATGTACAAGTTTATGCATGTCTAGTGTTTTTATGAAATGTCTTAGTCAATGAATTATGGATATATGTGTAGTCATTGTGGTGCTTTAGAACTTGTACTTCATGAAATCTCCAACTTATTATATTATGGACTGTGATGTTGGTCGTGTATCAACAAAGTCATATTTTGTCAATATCCTTCTCTCGAGTCCTAGGGGTACTTGTACCCAAAAAATTTAGCTGTGTCCCTAGAATCAGTGTCATGTTTTCAAGATACTCTCAGTCAAGCCATGATCTATAGAATTTAGTCAAACTTATGACTCAGGAAAACTCATAATCTCTGTAGTATTCCATCAGTCAACGGAACTCAGTTAACTTAGTCCAGTAAGTTCAGTTAATCATGTATAATGTCTATTCAGATTTAAGTATAAATTAGCACAAAGCGAACCCAAGGATGCGAACCGACCTGTTATATGAGGGTGTGATTCTTAGAAGTAATCCTTGCATTCTAGAACTATATAGCCAACATAGGTGAAGACATCATAGCCTGTTATATGAGGGTTGATGAGGTGGATTAACCTATTATATGAGGGCTCCCATCGTTCTCACTAGAGTTATCTATTATATGAGGGTTACTCACAGATTGTCCTTACTAGTTGTGCGGTATAGAAACCCTTCCAATTGGGGTTAGAGATTGGACCCCAACTCAGCTATATTATGTTATTTGGGGCATGTCGATTAGATGACTACATCCCACAATTTCAGTTATAGAATTAGGACTGTCAGATACAACCATTCAGTCTCAGTAATAGAACTCAGACAGTTCTACAGAATTCAAGACTGTCAGATACAATCAACTCAGAACTGTACGAAACTCAGCAAGTTCCATTAGAACCTAGACAGTCAGACATAGTCGCTCTATATTAGTTATTTTAATTATATAGTTATTAGTATCTCATGTTATCTGTACTCAGGCTCAGTAATCATGTTATCTCAATCTCAGTTACAGTTATTATGTATTCATGCATGTATTTTCACATTCATGTTATCCAGTCAATTAGTATAGTTCATGCATGTGAACCCTTGGCATTCAACATTTCTCACATGCATACTAGTACATTCAATCGTACTAACACATTTTCTCTATGGTGTTTTATATCATAGGTTAAAAAGCACGAGCTCCAAAGCTTCAGTAGCATTCCAGTCTCAACAGTCAGAGTTAGAAGTGAGTCCTCATTCTTCGAGGACATGACCATTCCTTTATTATATCGTTAATTAATTTGTTTCAATAGTTGGAGTAAGTTGGGGATATGTCCGATCAACTCCTTATTCAGACAGTTTAGAGGCTTTCGGACTAGCATGTTCAGATAGTTATTTTAGTTGTTTTGGTATTGATATACCATATCTTCAGATGTTATGTTTTATCAGATCCTTGAACCTTATGGACTTTTAGCCTTTATTTCTGTATTTCTATAGTATATTATGCACTATTTAGGTATAGATATCAGTCATGGTTTAGCTTATGGTCCTTTAGGGTCATGAGCATCGTGTGGGTTTCCAGGTACCAGACTCGAGGCGTTACACTCGCCCATCAGAACTCTATAATCACCCTCATCATACTGGGGTGCATCTATCTTTCAATCACCATTTCCTAATACAGACATTGCCCCCTCTCAATTGAATTTAAATAGTGTCCTTCTCTTTCTCATCAGAATGGAAAGAGGAAAAAAGTGCGGTGGTGGTGATGTCTGTGCTATCCTAATTCATGGTCCAGTATAAATAATAAAAGTTAGTGGGGCCTAGGACCTAGACTAAGATGTTGGTGGTGGTACAGGTTGAGAGCCTGTATAAATGGTATCCCTAGCTATTGTATCTTAATGAGTTTAGCATTGAGTGTGGCACTGAACCAAGGGTGTACTATCAATAGAGTACTCCTCTATAGATCCACTCTGGTCAGGAAACTTGTCTCTCAATCTAGACTATACACATTTCTTTTGTGTAGAAAAATATAAGGTAAAATTGGCTAGTCCAACCCACGATTTCAGGTCACAACTCATGGGTTGAATTTATGATTTGTAGGTTGAGAAGCCAACCTATGAGTTCAACCCACAACTCATGGGTTCAAGTAATGAATCGTGACTGGATTCATGGGTAGCAGAATTGGAGTTTTGAGTTTCAAAACCTTATGTATGATTCCCACGAGTCCAATCCATGACTCATGGGTACAATCTACAAGTTGTAAGTTTGTCTCGTGGGTTCACTCCTACGGGTTACTTAGTTTCTCCAAAAATTCCTATTCCAAATCTGACAATATTTCCCTTTGACAAGTAGATTTTGATCACAATTTCATATTTTTGGGTTTTCAATCAATGTAATAATTTTAAGAGTTAAAATTATGTTCTACTCTACTTGTTATCACAGATATCCATAATCAAGACCAATTATCAATCACATTGTAACCATGAAAAACCTTACCTTGGGAGAAAAATTTAGGAAGAAAAAAGAAGAATTGATTTTGCCCAAGTCTAAGTCTATAATTCGTGTTGGGATGTGATATGGAAGTAGGGTTATTTGAATATGATATGGATGAGGAGGAGTTTTAATTTGAGTATGACTTAAAATTGTTTGGAAAAGGAATCATGTTTTAGGGTTTTAAATGAAGAACCACTAATTCGGGTCGGGTCTCATAGGCCTTATTATTTTTAATTTAAAATTAGACTTTTTGGGGCCCAATGGTTATTTATGACTCAACCTATGATTGGCGAGTTGTATCCAAGAATTATAGGTAGGAGTCATGTGTATGAATCCTCAACCCATATTTTTTCTGACTTCTATTACTCAACCTACAATTCATGGGTTGTACCGACGAATCACAGGTAAGTGTCATGGGTTGGGTTCTACAACTAGTTAGGGGGTCTCTAATTCCTATGACAAAACCAACGATTCATGAGTTATACCCATGACTAGTGGGTTGGAGTTGTGAGTGGATTTTCAAAGACTTAATTTTGAATATATTGTTTCCACGACTCAACTCATGATTCATAGGTTGGACTCATATCTGTGGATAGTATTCGTGAGTTCACTAACCTTGAATTGTTTGAAATTTTTGAAATTTTAAAAACTCCAGTTATTTCTCATTCTCCCTATCCTACAAAACAAAACAAAGTAAACATGAAAACCTACGGTTGCCTCTGTAGCAGTACCTGTTTAATGTCGTGGCATGACGTGGCTATGTTAGGCATCAAACTTACCCAACAAGCTCATGGGTTGCCTCCTATGAAGTGCCTAATTTAACATCGCGACATGACTTAGCTTCCTTGGCTACTCAGACTTCGCCAAGGCTTAAATTCTCACATACTGTAACCTCCTCTGTGCTTCCCATTTAAGGCTTAACACAATGCCCATTCATCTTACATGGGTTATCCCCATCTCGTCGTAACTCAATCGTACCATGTGGAAACACTCTTACCTCGGTGAATGGTCCATACCACCTAGACTTTAACTTGCCAGGAAATAAGAAAAGTCTTAAATTAAACAAAAAGACCACATCGCCGAGTTGTAATACCGTTCTCTTAATTCTCTTTCATGGTACAATTTCATCTTCTCTTTATACAACACAGAACTCTCATAATCATGGAGGCAAAACTTCTCAATCTCATTTATCTTGTCCAATCTCAAGTGTGCAGCATCACTCCACTCAAAATTCAACTTCTTTAATGCCCATAGTTCCTTGTGCTATAGTTCAACCAGCAAGTGACATGCTTTGTCATACACAAGCAGATAAGGAGAAACACCTATGGGTTTTTTATATGTTGTCTGATAGGCCAAAATTGCATCATCTATTTTTCTTGATCAGTCATCCTATTGACATTCATAGTCGTCACTAAGATGGATTTTATCTCTCGATTGGAGACCTCAACTTTCCCACTTATCTTCTAATGATAAGGAGTTGCCACCTTATAATTTAAACTATATTTCTCAAGTAGGGTTTTGAATAGATGATTGTAAAAATGGGGCCAACCATCACTTATGATAGCTTATGAAGTACCAGATTGAGAGAAAATATTCTTCTTCAAAAATAGTGTAACACTCTTACCTTCATTGCCTGGAAGCGCAATTTCTTCCACCCATTTAAAGACATAGTCAATGTCCACCAAGACGTACTTCATCCCATGTTCACTTACGAATGGGACCATTAAATCAATACCCCACACATCAAATATTTAAAGATCAAGGCTAGGCATCATTAGGGGCTCATGATTTTGTTAGATATTTCTCCGCCTTTTGCATTGGTCATAAGCACGAGCATAGTCATATGCATACTTATAGATAGTCATTCAATATAAACCACATTGAAGAATTTTTTGGGATGTGAAAGTACCCCCATAGTGACCCCCAACTAGAGATAAATGACAGGCCTCTAAAATACTCATCATCTCAACCTCGAGAATACACCTCTAAATCACACCATCAGCGCACACCCCGAATAAGTATGGCTCATCCCAAAGGAAATTTTGTACCTCATGCATAAATCATTTTTGTTACTGAAATGACATATTTTCTAGGATGAGGTAACTTTCTAAGTAGTTGGCAAAGTCATCAAACCAAGGGATTAAGTCTTGTGATGCTACCAAGATGTGCTCATCTAGAAAAGTATCATCAATCCCAAGCTCATCATACAGTTTCAGTATTTCCTCTACTTCGAGTCAAGATAGATGGTTTGTAACCTAATTTTTAGTACCTCTCTCGTCCTTAACCTTAAAGTCAAATTCTTATAGCAATAGTTCCCATTGAATCAACTTGGTTTAGCAACTTTCTTCTCTATAATGTACCTAAGAGTAGTATGATTAGTGTGCATTATTACTTTGGTACCAATCAAGTAGTCAATATTTATGTATTTTTTCTATGCGGGGCTTAAGTGCTTTGTTGGCATAATAAATGGGATGAAGTATATTCTCTCTTCTTTAGCCCAAGACTACTCCTAGGGCCATACCACAGGCGTCACACATCACTTTAAATGTAAGGGTCCAACCTGAAGACACATTAATAGGAGAGGAGATCAACATCTCTTTCAGGCACTCAAAAACCTTGTGACAAGTATCATAAAAAACAAACTTCACCTCATTATCTAAAAATTTTCACAATGGATTTGCAATTTTAGGGAAGTTCTTGATGAATCAACTATAAAAACCCGAGTGATCCAAGAAACTCCAAATACCCTTCATAGAAATTGAAGGGGGGAATTTTTCAATCATCTCAATATAAGCCATGTTGACCCCTATCCCTCTCTTTGAAATTTGGTGCCTCAGAATGATACCCTTTATATCCATGAAATGACACTTTTCTCTATTCAGAACTCGGTTTCACTCTTCACTTTCTTAGAGAGAATTAACCAAGTGATCTAGACAATCATCAAATGAGTCACCCACAATAGAGAAATCATCCTTGAATACCTCAATCGTATCCTCCATCATGTTAGAAAAGATGGACATCATACAATGCTAAAAGGTGGTAGGAGCATTACAAAGACCAAACAACATCCTCTTAAATGCAAATGCACCATATGGATAACTGAAAGTGGTTTTCTCTTATTTCTCAGAAGAAATAGAAATCTAATTATACCCCAAATAACCATTAAGAAAAAATACCATCCTTTACCAGCAAGACAGTTGAACATCTAATCCATGAATGGGATAGAAAAGTGATCCTTCTGAGTCCTAGCATTCATATTTCAATAATCCATTAAAACTCGACGTCCTGTGATAGGCCTCATGGGAACTAACTCGTTCTTCTTATTGGGAACGATAGTGATCCGAGCCTTGTTTAGCACATACTGAACGAGTGTCATTTTCTATCTACAATAGGATAAACCACACCTATATCTAATCACTTAGCGATCTTTGTCTTCACCACCTCTAGCATAGGTTTATTTAGATGATGTTGATGCTCAATACTAGGCACAAATTTAGGTTCAAGCTTAATCTTTGAGTGCAAATTCTGCGTGGAATTCAAACAATATTAGCAATAGTCCAACTAATAGCCTTTTAAAAACTCTACAACACCTATATTTTAACACCCCAAAAAAGGGTCCTGAGACATCACACAGAGCTTAGGGCCACAAGTGACCCCAAGATAACCTTTTACTGGCATAACTCATAAGCAACATCATAAAATACATAATTCTAAATGAAATAAGCAGAATATGAGCCTTTTCTAAATCTGATCAATAGAGATGTGAATTAAAATAACAATAAATCTGCTTTTACAACATAATACTAGAATCAAATGCCTTAACTCTACTGAAAGTCTATGAAGGCTCTACTAGTATTGACTATAGGTAGCCGAGACATGACCCCCAGCTATCCCACATCAATACAACTAAATGAATAAAATAAAATACTGCTCAAACTATGTGACTGACTCAAGCCCTTCAATTAAGAGGACTCATCACCTACTAACTGGAAGCTACAAACTGCCTAAGTATGGTATGTGTGCTGCAACTGAATTGATACCTACATTATGAGAAAGTATAGAAAATAGACGTACATATAGATCAGTACTTTGAGGATGTATTGAGTATATGGGGTGAATGCATAAGTAGAAATATATTCTCATCATCATAATTTGCAAAACAATACATGCTTAATGTAAATGACTCACATAAGTTGGAATGTCTGAAATACAAAAATCTAAAATTGTGAATAGTAAATCATACAATATAAATCTAGTAAGTCATAATATTTAGTTCTAAAATTTGTACTTGTATTCTCTCTTTAAATCATACTATCTAAGTACATAAAGGACTCACTCTTAATTCTAAAATCTGAAGGCTGAAAGCTGTAGCTAATATCTTTCTATAAAGCATAATCTGAGTAAACTTTGTGAGCCTTTACACTTAGTTTTCTAAAAGCTTTCTATTATTTTTTTCCTGAGAAACTATTATGAAAATCTTTACCATTAAGCTATAAGGAAAATACTTTATCTTAAGGGTTTAGAAATCTGAAAACTTATTCTGCATAGGAGATTCTTCTAACCGACATAAACCATGTGAGCATTCATGGAGTCCAACATTCTTATCCCTCTAGGGAGGAATCCTCATATTTGGGAGAAGATTTATACTCTTGCCAGGGAGTATAACCTATCTAAGTTATCATATATCTATCATCCATGTAGAAGTAGGAACAATCTAAATCCTATGTTGGCACATAGTTCTGGGGTATGAAACCCTAGTAACATACCCATCTCGATGCTAAATACTACTCCCATTAAATCTTTATGCTAATTCTGATGAAAATCTACTTCTAAAATAGTATAATGGTTTATAACGAAAACCAACTATATATCTGTAAAGCTAAATCTGTAATCTAAATCTGTAAAGTGAATTTCATATCTATTCTTGAGACCAAAAGGTCAAATCTTTATCAATAATTTGAAAAAATCTATTCATAAAGTTCTCATAGCACAATCAACCTTAAAATAACAATCTTTAATTGGGGCTTAATGACCATGCATCAAACTCATGTTAAAACATAATAATATTCATTCTTGGTAATGTAAACATTTACAAATCAACTTAGAATCTAGTAATTTCTGCAATATGCATGAAAATATGAGCATAGACATGCAATTCAACTTCTAAATCCCTTGAAATCTCATAATATCATAAATAGCCATATTGGGAGTAAACCCTAACTTTAATTTCGTGGAAAATCACATAAAATTTAGTAAATTTGTAATTAAAATAAGTTTTGGCCACAAGGATAAAAGGATTATCATTGTTAAAAAACCCCACCTACCTTGACTGATGATTAGATAAAGAAACTTGAATTATTGATTCCTATTTGAGTTCTTGATAATAGTTTTTGATTTTCTTGTGTTGGCTATCCTTAATTTAGAGATTTCTTGGAGAAACTATGGAGGGTTTTGATTTCTTGGAGAAGAAGTTCTTGAGTTCTAGAGTTTTGTTCTGAGAGAAAATTGATAAAATAAGCTTAAAGTGCTTTGGAATATGCTTAATGCTATGTTTTACATGAATTGGGGCCTTAGGGATTGACTAAAATGTCCCGATTAAACTTCTATATGGAACTGGAAAAGAAAGCAAAAATCCCGATTTAATAGGTCGCCGTGATGCGCCACTATCGCGGTGGCTCAATGGAAAAGGACGAGTGGGAACTGAGCCTTCACCGCGACACGCCATAATTGTAGTGCCCCTTTGGAATGCTATTTTGGCCACTGGTGCGATGCACCGGTATCACGTTGGGCTATTGGATTTTAAAAATTCTACATGAAATAAATATTCTTCATTTTGGAAGCTATTCCTTAACATTCTAGGAATGAATTCAAGTTAGAAAAACTATGGGGTGTTACAATATATCCCCCTTTGAAATATTCATCCTCGAATATGCTAGATGAACTGAAAATATGAAGGAATCAAAGGCTATAAGCTATCATACACAACTAAAATAAACTGAATAGCTGAATCTCAACATAATAAGCTACTAAATTGATTTTCTAGTGCATGAATTCTCACAAAATTAGCTAGATAGATGAATATGAGACTGGAAAATAACTAAATAAAGGAAAACTATTACCTTCGACTGAATCTGAGTTCGTGGAGAATAGATGAGGGTACTTGGTACGCATGTCTGCTTTTGCTTCCCAAGTAGCACCCTCAACGAAAGATTTGAACGAGAGTTTTGAACTAAGGAACCTGAGATTTACATATTTAACATTCACATTTGGGAATATACTTACATGACTAAGTCTGGAATATTAGAAACCTCTATCAAGAAATTGATTTCTGAGCTGACTTGCCTTTACTTCTTATAAGAAGCTGATTCATACTGAGAGCTTAGGATTCGCTTGAAGCATTTATGATATAATTATTCATGTAAAACTGCAAAGTGACAAATTATGAAGGCATGCTTCATGATACAACGAGGCTACGATCATACAATGGGCATTACATTGTATGTGTGGGGATGCTTGGAAAACTAAGATCATTCACTAAATACTAATAAACTAAATCATATCTAGATATCTGAATCTAAAACTGATGCCTGATGCATATACTAAGCTGAATTCACAAATTACCTGGATAGAAACAAACTACCTCTTGAAATAGCCATAATCGTGAAATTTTAGGTAGTAAGACTAGACTGAATTAGAGGATGGAACACTATAGAAATTTTTTTGTTTAACTGTTAAAATAGATTGCTGGCTATACAGACTAAATCATACTGAATGCTTGATGTGTTGGCCTTCTGTTAGCACATTTAAGACTTTTAACTTGGAATAATTGTAAGTTCTTAAGTAACTATCGTTGTTTTTATGGTATTTCATGTCAATTTGTAGAAAGTCAAGATGCATGACCATATAAGAAAGCTACGTTGAAAAGGATGTTTTTTGGTGAAAAATGCAAGAAATTAAGTTCTGAAGATTTTATTCGACAACTTGGTCTGAGAAGCTATCAGAACATGTTATCTCATATAGGGAGAGAACAAGAAAGGTGAAGCATTTCTGATGACATTTTTTGATAAGTCGTCAACTTCCTGATAAGCCGTCAGGACTTGTCGTCAACCAAATGCAGCAAACATAGAATGTAAAGAGGAATTGACAACATTTTCTAACAATTCATCAGACTCCTGATAAGTCGCCACACATGTCATCAGATTTGTGATAAGTCATCACAAATGTCATCAGCTAAAGGAGCAAAAATCTAAATTTTTAGTTTCAAATTTCCTTAAAGTTACGGATATAAATAGCAACATTTAGGGTTTCGTTCAATATCTGGAACTTATTCAAAAGGTAAAGTCACCTCTTTTTGGTCCTCTTAACTCAGAATTCAATTTTCAACTCTATTATTAGGTTTTGGAAACTTTTTCTTGAACTTGGAAGAGAATCAACTTCAGACTTCATCTTTTGTAAGTTTAATTTCTCTAAATAAGGAATACAATTGTTGCTATATCTTTCTTTTGCATGTGGAACTAAAACATATAACTAGGGTTGTTGGATCTATGATTATTCCTATATGGATTTAATAGTCGGTTAGGGTTTGAGTGATTGTGGAAACATCTTGATAATTCCTTTGTAAATAATTGTTTTCTATTGGTTGCAAACAATAGATCTATCCTTCTATTTTCTTACTAGAACTGAGAAATAAACTAAAGGTAAAGAATTATCAACGAGGATTTAGGAAGATTAATTTTCTATCTAATGATTAATGTTGTAACAAGATTAATCAACTCGAGATAAAATCTGTGGGAATAGAAGGTTTTTCTAAGTTCAAGAGAATTAGGGAGCACAACATCTAGGTAGGTTGAGAAACACTTAGATGGACTGTCGGTACTAATAATTTGGAGTTTCCCACAAGTCATGAGAACCCAATACTACGATTATTATTCAATGGGGATTGATACTCATAGTGATCACAACCCTAGTTTTTCTCTATCATTTATTTGAACCATTGAAATTTTAGCTTTGAGTTCTGAAGCAAGTAGAAACTTTAATCATCGTTTGTTTGATAAAACCCGTAATTAAAGAAAACCATTATCTATTAGTCATTTTAACTACAAATAGACTTGATTGACACCTTATTCCCTTTGGGATTCTACCCCAACCTATTTGGGTTATATATTTGGCAACGATCGTGTACTCTCTCATAAGAGAGGTATAATTTGGAGGTATAAAAATTTGGTGCCATTGCCGGGGAATATAGTTTCAAATTGAGTATATCTGTGATAATTGACTTATTGTAAGTTTCCTGGTTTTACTTTTATTTGTTGTTTTTGTTCTCTGCAGGGTAGTTAGTGTGTATGTTAAGTACACAGAGTTTAGGTGAGCCATTATTACTAGTACATTCGGAACCTCAGTTGATCGGTAAAATGGCAGACCCACAAGAAGTAGGAAGACTGTCCACCTTTACTAAGGCTCAGTTAAATCAACAAAATGTAGATAACCTAGGTCAGGTACTAAATCCGAATAAAGAGGACCTGGGAGATAATGAATTAATTAACCTAGATAATAGGAGGCGTGCAGCGGGAGTAGTTGCACCTGTAAATCAAAATAGTCCATTCAGAGGAAGACTAGACCATCAAGTTGTGAAGTTTGATATTGACAACAATGAGGATGATTTAGATGGAGCTGGAGATACAGGGGCAATCATTCTACCACCACTAGATACTGGGGTTAAATTCAACATCATAAGTACTATGATCCATCTACTGAATTTGAAAGGCCTCTTTGGTGGATTACCCAGTGATGATCCAAATCTACATTTGGTGAATTTCATCAATTTTTGTAAGTCGTTTGATAATCCTAGAGTAGGACAAAATATTATTCGCTTGAGATTGTTCCCACTGTCTCCGTCTAAGGAGGAAACTATGTGGTTGAATGAGCTGACTCCTGATTCTATAACAAACTTGAGGCAATAAAAAGGAGCTTTCTTAGAAAGGTTCTTTCCGCCTTCCAGAATGTTAAAGTTAAGAGGTTAGATAAGCAACTTTAAGAAATTGGCTAATGAAGCTTTGCATGAGACTTAGGAGAAGTTTAAAAATAAGTTGACTTAATGCCTAAACCATAAGATGACTAATTAATATTTGATGAAAACATTCTATAGAGCTTTGAACTTACTTACAAAGACAATAGTGGATAATGCTGCAGGAGGAGCTTTTATGGAGATCACCTTTATTGAGGATGCGGACATGTTAGAAAGAATGACTAAGACAAGTAGAGCTTGGCATCCTAGAGATTCTGTGGTAGCAAGTAGTACTGGGTCTAGTGTAATATCAGCAAAGCAGTGTAGGAAAGAATAGAAGAATGATTAGGATATGGAAAACATAAAAACCCAGATGGATCTTCTCATGAAACATTTGCTATCAAGGAATGTAGAAAAGGTAAAAGTTATGGGGTCCCATAGTAAGGGAGCTGAATCAAACACCAAGGAAGAGGCTAACTACTTACATAACTAGGGGGGTTTTTGGACCAGTGGTCAAGGAAACCAAGGTTGGAACCATTAAGGAGATTGGAAGAATAAAAGTGACAGGAGTGGACTGTATGTACCTTATGCAAATTGTGATACTGCTGTCACCAGTTCAGGCAAAATATCCATGGAGGACACGATGGAGAAACTATTAAAGGAAGTTGAGGCAACCAATTTTGTGTGACTACGATGAAGAGTAACATATCTTTCTTGAGTTAACTAGTAAATTAGCACTCAACCACTATTAAAAAACTAGAGCTACAGATAAGCCAATTATCCACAACATTCAACCAAAGATAGAATGAGACTCTGCCAAGTGATACCGTTTAAAATTTGAGGATAGATGGATTATGTATGTCTATTACCACTAGAAGAGGTAAAATTTTATCTAGTCCAGGATTGGGGGCATCTTTTTATACTGATGCTGTTGAAATAGATTGGGAAATGGTTGATGAATCTTCAGTGGTGCCTGTAGAGTTGGGAAGTATGGAAAAAAAGAGTGCGGAAGTGGAACAACCACCTAAGCCAAAGCATATTAATGATGTGGAGCAAGGTATAATAAAGGAGGTAAAAGTTGCCCCAGTTAAAATACCAAGGCCACCATCCTCATTTTCATAGTGATTAAAGAAGAAAAAAGATGAAGGAAAGTTTAATAAATTCATGGCTATGTTAAAGCAATTGACAGTGAACGTGCCTTTAGTTGAAGCACTTAAGAAAATGCCAGGATATGCTAAATTTATGAAGGATCTTGTTACGAAAAAAGGAGCAGTGAGCTATGAATTAGTGGATAATCTGCATTATTATAGTGCTATTTCTCTAAGGTCCTTGGTGCAGAAGAAAGTAGACCCAAGAGCGTTCACTATTCCTTGTACGATTGGATCTCTGGAATTTTCTAAGGCCTTATGTAATTTGGGAGCGAGCATTAATATGAAGCCACTAGATATTTATAAAAGGTTGGGTTTGGGAGACCCCACACCCACCAACATAAGACTAGTTATAGCAGACAGGTCTGTAAAAAGGTCGATCGGTATGCTACATGATGTATTTGTAAAGGTGGCTAATTTTATGTTCCCTATTGACTTTGTGATACTTGATTGCGAAGTAGACTTCGAAGTGCCCATAATTTTGGGCAGACCATTCCTAGCAACTGGGAGAGTGTTAGTTGACATGGAGATGAATAAGTTAAAGTTTAGGCTTAATGGGAAAGAAGTTAGTATTGAAGTACATCAATCCATGAAACAGCAAAATGAGATGAGTGTCTTCTCGATCGTTGATGTATTTTATAAAGATGGGAAAGATGCACCAGAAGGACTAGGGATGAATCACTTCCAAGGTATCTTGATGAATTCTGGGTAGTTAAGATAACCTAGTCGTACCGCGACATTACATTAGGTGTTTCTTAGGAGGAAACCCAAGGCATCTTGTTGTTTGTATTTGTATTATCTGATTGATATCAGATCTCTGTATCTATGGTTCTACAGGTATATTTCTAACTCTATTGTTTTAGTTTGATGCATTGGGGTCAATGCATGATTTTAAGTTAAGGGTGAGACTACTTGTGGGTGTTGATGTCCTCTTGGGGTTTCTGTTGTCGTACCTTTTTTCCTCGGAGTCTTGTTCCTAGTAGAGCCGGTATATTTAGGCGTACTGTGTTTGGTTTTGTAATGTATTGTGGTTAATTGGGAGAGAATTAAGTATCTGGGGTAGTTGACATATTTTTTTAATTTTATTTTTGTTGATTTTAGGGAATGATAAATACCTCTCTAATTGTCTATTTTGTAACTGTGTGATATGCATCTATATGCGACTACTGTGAATATTTTTATGGCATTGGTATTAGGGACATGATAATCATTGTTAACAATTGCATGAACCAGATACTTCGTAACTTGTGATGCACCTTTGTGCCATGAGTTTGTGAGATACTACCTAGTTCCCGTTGTATGTAAAATTCAAAACTTTCCCGATTGGTCTTGCCTTGGTTGTAGGAGAGTGGTTAGGAAAGGATCATAGGCTATTTTTTATATTAGTCCACTTTTATCCTAAATGACCTTCTATGTTTGAATAGTATCCCTTGATCATGATTTTGAGCCTCAAAGCCTGTAAATTTTTTTATTATTATACCTATCACCTTTCTACTTGGATCACAATGAACCTGTTTTGGCCCTGGTCCTCCATGGGTATTGATCACTTTGACTTAGGTAAATTGCCTAAGTTGATGGTGGCTATAATAGGGGTGCGTGATGTAAAGTGAGTATGAAGAAAAAAATGCAAGGCTGGGTGTGGTAGAAATAGAATAAGAAAGGAAAAATTGTGAAAAAGAGAAAATAAAAGACTAAAGGACCGTATCAAGCCTAAATTTGCTTCAATAAATAAAGGAATAAATAAGTTAAAGGTTGATAAGGGAGACCCCAAAAATAGTGTAGTGCCAAGGAGGCTTAGTCACTTTAAATATCCTTCCATATCATACTAGCCCCAAGCCTACATTACAAGCTGAAGAAAAGTCCTATAGTGATCCTAGGTTAACTGTCTGAAAGCCTCGATGATGAAAATAAGGGCAAGCTTATGGTATTTGGCATACATTGATTGGAACTTCTTTCTGACAGTGAGTATCTCTTGACAGTCCCTACATTTACGTGCTTGATTTCATATATGAGTGAAGAAGGATTTCTTTGTTATAAGGGCACATCGGTTGTATTGCTAACTGCTTACTTGTTTGGGTAGTATAACTTGTATATATGCAGGGTTAATGTTGCTAATTTGATGCCATATCTTGATTCCTTTCTGTCACATTGTTGATCTTCATTGATATACACAGTTGGGTTTAGAGTGAGTGAACATGGAGAGCGTAATGTGTGTTGTGTTAAAATTGATAATCAACAGTCATAGGTATCTTATGTTTCTCTTAGTTAAGTATCGTGGTATGGTGTTATGTAGTTAATTAAGGACAAGAAATTGTTTTAAGTTGAGGGTGTTGATGTCCTGGCCTTCTGTTAGCACATTTAAGACTTTTAACTTGGAATAATTGTAAATTCTTAAGTAACTACCGTTGTTTTTTATGGTATTTCATGTGATTTTGTAGGAAAGTCAAGATGCATAAACATATAGCACAGCTAGGTTGAGAAGGATGCTTTTTGGTGAAAGATGTGAGAAATTAGGTTCTGAAGATTTTATTCAATGACTTAGTCTTATAAGCCATCAGATCTGTAATAAGCTATCAGAACATGTCATCACACATAGGCAAAGAACAAGAAAGGTGGAGCATTTCTGACGATATTTTCTGATAAGTCGTCAACTTCCTGATAAGCCATCAGGACTTGTCATCAGCCGAAGGTAGCAAACATAGAATTTTAAGAGTTGACGACATTTTTCGATAAGTCATCAGACTCCTGATAAGTTGCCACACATGTCATCACTCATGTCGTCAGATTTGTGATGAGTCGTCACAAATGTCGTCAGCTAGATGAGTGAAAATCTGAATTTTTAGTTTCGAATTTCCTTTAATTTAAAGATATAAATAGTAGCTTTTAGGGTTTTATACAGTATCTGGAACTTATTCCGAAGGCAAAGTCGCCTCTTTTTGGGCCTCTTAATTCCGAATGCAATTTTCAACTCTGTTATTGGGTTTTGGGAACTTTTTCTTGAACTTGGAAGAGAATCAACTTCAGAATTCATCTTTTGTAAGTTTAATTTCTCTAAATGAGGAATACAATTGTTTCTATCTCTTGCTTTCTCATGTGGAACTAAATCCATACTAGGGTTGTGGGATCTATGATTATTCCTCTACGGATTTAATAGTTGTTAGGGTTTGAGTGATTGTGGGAACATCTTGATAAATCCTTTGTAATGATTGTTTTCTATTGGTTACAAATATTAGATCTATCCTTATGTTTGCTTGCTCGAACTGAGAAATAAACTAAAGGTAGTAAATTATTAACGAGGATTTGGGAAGATTAATTTTCCATCTAATGATTAATGTTGTAACAAGATTAATCAACTTGATATAAAATTAGTGTGAAATAGAAGGTTTTCCTAAGTTCAAGAGAATTAGGGAGCACAACATCTAGGTTGGTTGAGAAACACTTAGATGGACTATCGATACTGATAATTTGGTGTTTCCCACAGGTCATGAGAACCCAATACTACGCTTATTATTCAATGTGGATTAATTATCATAGTGATCACAACCTTAGTTTTTCTCTATCATTGATTTGAACCATTAAAATTTTAGCTTTGAGTTCTGTAGCAAGTAGAAACTTTAATCATCATTTGATTGATATAGCCCCCAATTTAAGGAAACCATTATCTATCAGTCATTTTAATCACAACTAGACTTTATTGACACCTTATTCCCTGTGGGATTCGACCCCAACCTAGTTGGGTTATATATTTGACAACGACTGCTTACTCTCTCGTAAAAGAGGTGTAATTTGGGCGTATCAATGCTCATACCCAGATGGAGTATCTCTTCAACACTTCTCTAAGAAATTTCTAATGATATTAGGGAGCAAGGAACTTTAGCCATCATCTGAACAAAACATCTAAATGAGAAATCACAACATTGCTAACACTCGGTAGCATAGAACATAGATCTATAAATCATAAGCTAGGATAGAATTACTAGGACTTAAGCAATGCAACTTGTTACTTCCAAGCTTAGTAACACTTCTCAAACACTCCCTCAACTATACTATTCCCCTGAAAACCTATACTCACTTGATTCAACTTACAATTCTCACATGTGCATTGATAAATCTATCTACAAGAGTCTAAACTGAACTAAATACTCTCATCATGGTCAAGCCTAACTCGGAATCACAAGGTACTACACATAACAACATAATACTAATCTGAACCATGGATTCAATACACCAAGCATTGTTATGACTACTCACTCTAGGATGATTCTTCTTACCACTTTAATAACTAAATTCAACCTCTTACCAGAAATTCATTAATGTACCACAACCCATCCTTTTATACACCAACATGACATTCAAGCCTATCTTCATAACAACATATGCACTTCTCAACAAATATCCATAAGAGCATCTTTCTCATATTCTCTAATACCTCTATCAATAACAACTTCCATGTACTAATCCTAGGAAGAAACATATAGAAATAATCTCAACTAACTATGTCATACATAAAAAAATTTTACCTCAAAATTTCTTCATTTATAGATTTACATAAAACTAGCATACAACCATCTTTCCCAATATAACATAATTACTCTCTACAATCTACTCAACTGTTCATCATCACTATCTTGACCTAAAGGAATCTCACTAAAAGGTTGGGAATACCAGGGCCTGAAACATGAAGGGATACCAAGCATAATTTAACACTTTACCGTGGCCTGGGGAAAAGAGTGTTCACAACATGGATTTATTAAAGAGATCAAATCTGAGGACATACATGATATAAGTCTAAATTTCTCTAGTCGCTAAGAGTGTTGCATAACTAATAGAACTAAACATACTATAAATCATGAGTGCATGAGTCATGAGCTGCATGACCTGAATTTAGGAGTTCATAGCTTTATGGAATATGATTCCACCTGCTGAATGAACTGGAACTCCTCGTACTAGGAACTGGGAGAGTACATGATCCTCTATTACATACATGAACATGAACTCTAATTATGGAACTAAAACATAAGACATGAGTAGATATTGGGATATCTAAAATACCAATATTGAAATAAGAATGGGTTGAGCCTCATCCCCACTCTCTGATGTTCTATAACATACTGGCATCACTACTAGAATCTAAAAGCTTGACTTGGTCACTCGTTCTATCATCTCCTCCTTAGCTTTAAGCCACCATTCTAAGTCTGAGGAACCCTTTACTAAACTATAAACTGGACTACAGTCACTGCACTTTAGAGTTTGGAACACAACGATACATGTAAATAATAAACTTACTCTGAAAGATTACACATGAAAGTGTAGAACCCACTTCTAATACTTACTTCTGAGGTACAACTCTATCTTTTTGCAGCCCCATTAATTATCATATAATATCTGGAACACTTACTAACTTAGAATATTCATGAGTATCACCACATCCTAAGTTCACACCTTCTAGAACTTCAACTCTTATTTCTATTTGCTCAATCTTTAAAGATTCAAACTTAAATTCTAACACTTAACACGAATATCTTCAACCTTTAATAAACCATACTACTTCCATCATAGCCTACTAAATCGTATTTCTAAACCATGAGAATTAGGATCATACCAACCGGGCTCAACATCATCTATCCATAACTCAATGGTACTACTAACCAGACGCAACACAGTATACTCTAAGAAGATAATGCAACCCCATATCACCTTGGGCATACTTCTTTACCATACATACAATATCATACTTAATTATGAATTAAAATATACTCAAACTCTTGCACATATTGTTCAAGCCTACTAGATCACTTCTATATAACTAGAACCACTAACTAAGGAAATCATTACATCCACCTCGATGACCTACAACTATTCAAACTTATGTCTAGTGCTAAACATAATTTAACAACCCACCTTACATACTATTCTCACTTGGAAGCTATAAAATAAATCATCAAGAAACACTAGTCCACTGGATCCTCATAATCATAGAAATCTGTCAAAATCATATGACCTATCTCATTATAATCCATTAGCACTTACTATTTCTTCACATCACTTCTATTTACCCTTCTATACACCTAAATTAATAGTACTCAATCACCAAATAATTTTTTAGTATCCTATACTTTTCAATTGTAATAAATACCATCAATAACTACTTATGTACTTCAAGAAAATAACAATTTTTCCTTAACTAATAACTCTTTCTCTGCCTTCCACTAAACTAGCATGCAAGGACACATCACCTTAACAAAACTCAGTAACTTGCCTAAGTTTATCTCTATATTTTATATCAATAGTCATTTCTATTTTTCTTGTCACTACTCTTCTATACACATACTTCTAACTGTAATAGGGTTCTACTATTCATAAATCATAATACTGAAGTTCATAATACCCCTCGAATATGCATTTTATTTAACAGTCTAGGTTTATACTATCTCCTCTTATGAGCACTATCTGTATTGAAAGAATAATGAGGAATCTAGATATATATATATATATATATATATATCTCAATTGAAAAACTCATAGGGATAAGGATATAACTTTCAACTTAAAGGACTTATGACACACTACAGATCTCCTCTCAATCCCTTTGGTATGACTTATGAGATTACTAATGGTAAATCTAAGAGCATTGTATGGGGAGAAAATTGAAATTGGCTAATTGTGTTATCTCAATAATAAGTCATAGATGAAGAATTTTGGGGTAACACATGGGTAGATAATAGTTTCTGAAGAAATAACTTTATAGCACGATCTAGATTATGAAAGGAGGGAAACTTTTCTTAAATGCCTTGTAGCCTTTTGAAGAAAAGTACAGACATCTCCATAATGTTCTGAAAGACTCTACTAGACACAGCTTCATAGACACGCTAGGACACTTGAACCTTGTGCTCTTATACCAAGTTTGTAACACCCTAAAAATGGGTTTCGAGATGTCACATGGTGCTTAGGGCCATAAGTGACCATAAGCTAACCTTCAACTAGAATAACTCATAAGCAACTTAATAAAATGCACAATTCTGAATGAAATAAGTAGAAAATGACTCTTTTATGAATCTGACCAACACATAACAAAATTAAAATGATTTTAACTCTGCTTTTACAAAATAATACAAGAATCAAATACATCAACTCTACTGACTGTCTATGAAGCCTCTACTAGTATTGACTATAGGTAGCTGGGATATGACCCCTATCTATTCTAAATCAATATGACTGAATTGATAAGATAAAATACAGCTCAAACTATATGACTGACTTGTGCCTTTGAATCAACAGGACTCATCCCCTACTGACTGGAAGCTGCAAAAAGTTTGAATATGGTATGCTTGCTACAACTGAACTATTACCTATATTATGAAATAATGTACCACATAAACGTATATGTGAATCAGTACTTTGAGGATGTACTACATATGCGGAGTTGAATGCATAAGTAGAAACATCATCTCATCATCATAATTTTTAAAACAATGCATACTAAATGTAAATGACTCACATAAGTTGGAATGCCTAAAATACAAAAATCTAAAATCATGAATAACAAATCATAATGTATAAATCTAGTGAATTATAACATTTAGTTCTAAAAGTTGTACTTGTATTCTCTCTTTAAATGTTCTAAAAGTTGTACTTGTATTCTCTCTTTAAATCATACTATCTAAGTGTAGAAAGGACTCACTCTTAATTCTGAAATTAGAAGGATGAAATCTGTAGCTAATATCTTTCTGTAAAGCATAATTTGAGAAAACTTTGTGAGCCTTTACACATAGTTTTCTAAAATCTTTTTGTTATTCTTTTCTGAGAAACTATTCTGAAAATCTTTACCATTAAGCTGTAAGGAAAACACTTTATCTTAAGGTTTTAGAATTCTGAAAACTTATTCTACATAGTAGATTCTTCTAAATGACATAAACTATTTGAGCATTCATGGATTCCAATGTTCTTGTCCCCCTAAGGAGGAATTCTCACGTTGGGGAGAATAGTCATACTCTTGCTAGGGAGTATAACCTATCTAAGTGATCATATATCTATCATCCATGTAGAAGTGGAAACATTCTAAATCCTATATTGGCACGTAGTTCTAGGGTATAAAATCATAGTAACGTACCTATCTCGGTGGTAAGTACCTATTAAATATATATGCTCATTCTGATGGAAATCTACTTCTAAAGTAGTATAATAGTTTATAATGAAAATCAATTGTATATCTGTAAAGCTAAATCTGTAATCTAAATCTGTAAAGTGGATTTCACATCCATTCTTGAGACCAAAAGGTCAAATCTTTATCAATAATTTGAAAAGAATCTAGTCATAAAGTTCTCATAGCACAATCAACCTTGAAATAACAATCTTTAATTAGGGCTTAATAACCCATGCATCAAACTCATGTTAAAACATCATAATATTCATGCTTGATAATGTAAACATTTATAAATCAACTTAAAATATGAAAATTTCTGCAATATGCATGAAAATATGAACATAGACATGCAATTCAACTTCTAAATCCCCTGAAAGCAGATAATCTCATAAATAGTCATATTGGGTGTAAACCCTAACTTTAATTTCATGGGAAATCACATAAAATTCAGTAAATTTGTAATTAAAATAAGTTTTGGGCACAAGGATGAAAGGATTATCCTTTTAGAAAAACTCCACATACCTTGATTAATGATTAGATGAAGAAACTTGTATTATTGATTCCTATTTTAGTTCTTGATGATGATTTCTTGATTATATTGTCTTTGGAATCCTATATTTAGAGCTTTCTTGTAGAAACTATGGAGGGCTTGATTTTTAGGAGAAGAAGCTCTTGAGTTCTAGGGTTTCGTTTTGAGAAAAAATTAATAAAAGAAGCATAAAGTTCTTTGGAACATGCTTAATGTTGTGTTTTACAAGAATTGGGGCCTTGGTGATTGACCAAAATGCCCCTTTTAAACTTCTAAATGGAACTAGAAAAGAAAGAAAAAATCCCGATTTAATAGGCCACCGCTATGCGCCACTATCCGGTGGCTCAATGGAAAAGGACGAGTGGGAACTGGGCCTTAACCGCAATGCGCCACAATTGTGATGCCTCTTTGGAATGCCATTTTTCCAGCACCACAATCGTGATACCTCTTTGGAATGCCATTTAA
The DNA here is from genome assembly GCF_002878395.1 of Capsicum annuum. NCBI lineage: Eukaryota > Viridiplantae > Streptophyta > Magnoliopsida > Solanales > Solanaceae > Capsicum > Capsicum annuum. The sequence goes on from NW_025869175.1 coordinate 24,527, forward strand.
GCCACTAAAACGATGCGCCAGTATCATATTGGGCTACTGGATTTCGACATTTGGGAATTTGAACCTCTTCACAATATGCCAATATCACAGAGGTCCACTGGAATTTACAATTATGAAATTGTCGTTCACCGTAATGCGGTGGTTGCTCAGGTGGGACACTGTCAACTTAAAAATGTTCTAACTCCTCAACCAAGTATCGGATTTTGGCAAATTTGGTATCGATGGAAAGCTTGTTAAATTTCCCACACAATGGGATGTCTAAACATTGAAAATTCTACACTAAATAAATATTCTTCATTTTGGAAGCTATTTCTTAACAATCTAGGAATGAATTCAAGCTAGGAAAACTATGAGGTATTACAGATATCAAGGATACAATGAGACTAACAAATTTGCTACAATAATAACTGATAAGCTATTTTTTGTCCCTAAGAATGCATAATAAAAATAATTGGGGAGGGCCTTCACTTTTAAGATCGGTGCATCCTTAATAGATGGTCTTACCGGAGGAGTTGCTCTATTTTTAAAATCAAGGTCCAACATTTTCAGTGCATAAGCATACAAACCTCTATAGACAAGTGCACTCACCATCTCATAATACTCATCAATCCCTTCAATATCAAAATTCATGATCACGACTTCTAGTGCCTCAACACTAAGCCTCTTCTCAATGGTACAACAAATACATCTTCATCTACAGTGTCTATCATAGAAACTGCCCATATATCTTTATGTTTCCTTATTGAATGACTCACATTAAATATGACGTACTCTAAATTTCATCTTTCCTATCACCATGTATACCAATACTCTACCCATGGCTAGGAAAGGCCTTCCCAAGATGATAAGGACATCAAAATCAACCTTGCAATCGAGAATCACAAAATCATTTGGAATATAAAAGAAACTAGTTTCACCAACACATCACACAATATACCAACCATTTTTTAATAGTACAATCTGCCATTAAAAGTCACATAGAGTTTGGTCTAGGTGATCCCAACATAAACTGCTTGTAGATGACTAGCAACATCAAGTTAATGCTAGCTCCTAGAACACATAATGCTCATCCAAAATTAAGGGACCCAATAGCACAAGGATTAATGTAAGCTCTAAAATCCACTTTGCTCTCAGCTGAAGATTGTGATACAATGGCACTACAGTAGTGCATATTATCAGTGGGCTTAAAAATCATCGTCCACTTCTTAGTCACTAAATCCTTCATGAATTTAGCATAACCAGGCATATGCTCTAAAACTTCCACAAGAAGGACATTCACAAACAACTCTTTTAATATGTACATAAACTTCTTATGCTTTCCTTCTTTATCTTTCTTCTTCAACCTTCAGGGAAAATGTGGAGGTCATAGAATGGGTTTCAATAGTAGTGCGACCTTCTTACCCTTTCCTTTATTATTACTCGCTCATTTCTTTGTAACTGTAGATTTTTGAGATGCCTCATTATTAGTCACAAATGTTTCTTATTTCATTTAATTTCATTTCATCCTTACATCATCAATGACAGGCATAGGTGGATCAATCATAGCCTTAACAAATCTAGTGGTGATGGCTAGGCTGTGATTGTCATTCTTTGAATTTTGAACAATATTATAATAAAGAATGCTACATTGATGCTGATTCAATGTGGCAGATATCTACCCACACTACTGCTCAAACTGCTTAGTTATGGTTGCATACAACTCTACTTTCTCGATCTACCCTGAAATATTTGCTTTAATGTCCTTAAGGTAACTCTCTTGGCTCTTTGAACCCTTCATAATCTTTGTAAATAATAAATCTATTCTCAAAATCTCAGACTCAACATCAAGGTTTCCCAGTGGAACATAAAGGCCACTCTTATCCTTGTAATCATCTTTACTTCTCTAGTCTGTAATATCCCATACTTTTTCCTAGCTTGAAATCATCTCAAGAATGTTAGAAACTTACTTTGAAAGATGAATCCACTTTTTTAAATGTGGTTTTTTAAGATTTTCACTTTTTTTCATGTAAGAAATTGAATTATCTTTCCAACGATACCAATTTCATCAAAATACGACATCAGAGGAGAAAGTTATGGCCAAAATATAAAAGGCAGTAAAACTGTTCAGGTGTGACGGTGAGGCCGACGGATCATCGGACTAGCGGCGGACCGTCACTCGGGCTATAACAAGGGAAATATTGAGGCCACCTTCTCGATAAAGTGTGACGGATAGGTTGACATACCATCAAACTTGCAATGGACTATCGCCCAGGCCGTTGCTACTTAGGCATTATGCCCCTTTCCTGGTCCATGTACGACGGTCGAAATGACGGACCATCGCTCTAGCGAAGGACCATTGCACGAGCCATCACAGGTCCGAATTTAGAAAATTAAATTTATTTTTAAAAAGGTATTTTGGTCATTTATCACCCACCTATATATATACCCAATTATATCCTATTTTAGCCAATTTGGTTCATTATTACTTCACAACCAACATTAGGGTTTCTCTCTAACATTAATCTCAAAGAAAAAAATTCAATATTCTTCAAGAACTAAGGGATTTCCAATTCTTCAAGTTCATGAACATTAAGAAACTCAACCCAGGTATGCATAGTGTTCATTCATGGACTCCTTTCATCCATGAAGTCAAAGAATCCCTTTTCCAACTTCAAGTTATGGATTTTCTTTATGATTTCAAGATTGGGATGTTCTTGTAAATGTTGATAAATGAGAAATTGAACTCTACTCCATGTTGGCCGATAATTTCTATGAGGGTTTAATTATTATAGATATAGATTCATGCAAACCTATGATTAAACCCTTGAATGGTGAAATTAGCATGTGACCATGTTGTTTAATTGCTGTGCAATGATGTTTATATGTACCATTCCTACAATATGTTTGATTTAATGCCTAAATGAAGTAAAAGTACCTAACTAGAATGTTATCATGAAATCCCCATGTATGTACAAGATTATGCCTATTACATGTTTGATGAAATGCTTCAGTAAATGCATTATGGTAATTATTATGTATTCAAGCAAGTCATGATTTGTCAGTTTCCTTCTATTGAGTCATGGGGGTACTTGTACCTGAAACATTAGCTGTGTGCCTAGAGCCATGTAATGTTTTCACGATACTCTCAGTCAAGCTATGAATCCTTAGACTTCAGATAGTCTTATGACTCAGGAAATCTCCATGATCTCATAAACTCAATCAATTATAAGATATCAATAGTATTCTGTCAGTTAATGGAATTCAGTAACTTAGCTCATGTTTAATTTAGTAAATTACGTTCAGTGTCTATTCAGATGGGAGTCGAAATTAGCACCGAGTGAACCCAAGGGGAACTCACCTATATATGAGGGTGTGATTCTTAGAAGCAATCCTTGCTTTCCAGAACTATGTAGCCAACATAGGTTGAGATATCATAGCCTGCTATATAAGGGTAGATGAGGTAGCTTAACCTACTATATGAGGGTTCCCACCATTCTCATTAGAGCTACATATTATATTAGGGCCACTCACATGTTGTCCTTACCAGTGGAGCAGTATTGATACCCTTCCAATTAGGGCATAGATTGGACCCTAATTAAGCTATAATGTGTCATTTGGGGCATGTAAATTAGATGACTACTTCCCACAGTTTCAGTATTAGTATCAGTCAATGACTTAGATAGTTCTTTAGATTTTAGGGCTGTCAGATACAGTCAATTTAGATACAGTACGAAACTCAGCTAGTTCCTTCTGATTCAAGATTATCAGATACAGTCACTCATATTATCAGTTATATCAGTTATATCAGTTATTAGTATGTCATGTTAACAGTAGTCAGATTTAGTAATCATGTTATCATAATATCAGTGTCAATTTTTATGTCTCATGCATGTATTCTCACACTCAGGATAGTCAGTTTGTTATTATATTTGTTTATTCATATGAACCCCATGTATTTAGCTTACCTCACATGCATACCATTACATTCAAAGTACTGATGCATTTGCGCAATGGTGTCTTATACCACAGGTTCAGAGACACGAGTTCCAGAGCATCAGTATATTCTAGTCTCAGCAGTTAGAGTTAGAAGTGAGTCCTTATCTTTCGAGGAAACGATCATTATTTTATTAGCTCGTTAATTAGTTTTTTAGTTAGAGTTAGTTGGGGATATGTCCCATCAACTCCTTTTTCAGATAGTCATGTTTAGAGGCTTTTATGACTACAGTATGTTCAGATAGCTTATTTTAATTTATTTTTGGGTATTTCATTCCCCATCCATATGTTATGATTTATCAAATCTTATGTTACAGTTTTGAACCTTATGGCCTTTCAGCTCATTTTTCTGTATTATACATTATGTATGCAGTATACAGGTACATATATCAGTCGTGGGTTAGCTTGTGGTCCTTCGGGGTCATGAGCATCGTGTAATATTTTAGTTACTAGATTTGGGGTGTTAGAAACTTGGTATCAGAGCCAAAGGTTCAATAGAGTCCTAGGAAGTTTGAAAGCTGCATCTAGTAGTCTTGTACATGTGTGTATTGCGCTCCACATTTATGTGCAGTAGGCTATAAGATGTTTTAGGAACAGTTTCCCTTCTTTCAGTATTCATGTTATGCTAGTGAGCATAATCTCAAGTCAATCTCTTAGTGTAATCCATTTCTACTCCTTATTTCAGAATATGCCTCCCGAGAGAAGAATCCAGCCTGTCTAAGAAGATCCTTTGGATGAATATGTTTTTTATACGAAGTTTAGGGTTGCATTCACTACTCTTGCTCAGAATGAACGACCAGTTGTCATTCCGGCCAACCCAATGTCCAAGTCAGTTGCAGATAGGATTTGGGACTTCACCCAAATGAATCCTCCATCCTTTTTTGGATCTAAGACAGACAAGGACCCTTAGGAATTCCTAGATTAGGTACAGAAGGTTACAGACATAATGGGGGTTATATCTAGTGAGAGTGTTGAGCTATCTGCATGCCAATTGTAGGATGTGGTTCATACTTGGTTCACAAAGTGGAAGTTAGAGAGGGTAGACAATGTAGGGCCAGTTGAGTGGGAGGAGTTTCCTTTAGCATTCCTTGGTATATTCTTTCCCCTAGAGCTTAGAAAAGCTAAGGTGCTAGAATTCATCAACCTCAGGTAGGGCAATATGCCAAATATGCCCCTCATGTGGTTGCAGATAACAAGGATAGGATGAGTAAGTTCATTTCAGGGGTGAATTATAGCATGGTTAATGAGTGTAGATCTGCCATGATGAATAGTGACATGACTTTAGCCAGGCTCATGAATCATGCTCTGCAGATAGAGGAGTAGAAGATTAAGATGAGGGATAGCAAAGACAGGTAGTTTCAACTTTGCTCAGCCTAAGTTAGAAGGAGAAAATTGTTCTCAGTTTTATCCTAAGTTATCAATTCTAGCTCCTTCTTCAGCCAGTGCTCCAGTTCCTTAGTTCAGAGAGGGTAACAAAGATAGAGCACCAAGATCTATGTCCAGGGTAGTATTAGCAGTGCCCGTACCTATCCTCTTTTCCAGACTTGTGGCAAGCACCATCAAGGTATTTACAGAGCTGGAAGTGGTATTTTTTTTAGATATGGCAAGCCAGGCCATAGAGTCAGAGATTGTCCTCATCCAGGTCCTCAGGGTCAACAGAATCACTCCTTAGCTTAGTCTAGTCACCCATATCAACCGGGTGCCACCTCCAGTGCTACTAGTGGGGCAACACCCAAATCCTCTCTATGCTCTTCAGTCCTGACAAGATCAGGAAAATTCTCCTAATATGGTTACTGATACATTATTGATCTTTCATGTGCATGTTTATACTTTGCTAGATCCAGGAGCTTCTTTGTCTTTTGTCACTCCTTATATAACAATCAATTTTAGAGTCATTCCTAAAATTCTAGCGAAGCCATTTTTAGTCTCTACCCCAGTGGGTAATACCATCATAGCCTAGCGGATATATAGGAATTGACCGATTATGATACTTCAGAAAGTCACCTTAACAAACTTAGTCGAATTAGAGAAGAATTACCCTAATCATGATCTTAAGTTAGCAGTCGTAGTGTTTGCCTCAAAGATTTGGAGGCATTACCTATATGGTGTTCATATAGATGTTCTCATAGATTATAAAAGTCTTCAGTATGTCTTTTCTCAGAAAGATCTCAATCTTCGCCAGAGGAGGTGGTTAGAGATTTTGAAAGATTATGACATGAGTGTCTTTTATCATCTGGATAAGGCCAACATAGTGGGCGACGCTCTCAGTAGACTGTGTATGGGTATTATTGCTCATGTCAAAGATAATAAGGAGCTAGCCCAGGAAGTACATCAGCTTGCAAGTCTAGGTGTTCGGTTAGTCGATACAGAGGTGGGTAGTATAAAGGTTCAGAGTAGTTCAGAATCATCTCTAGTTTCTGAGGTGAAATAAAAGAAAGATAGAGATCCCAGCCTTGTTAAGTTGAAAGAGTCAGTTTAGGATCAGAAAATAGAGGTTTTCTCCCATGGGGGATATGGTGCTCTGCGTTGTCAAGGTCGTCTGTATGTTCCAGATGTAGATGACTTAAGGCGGTGAATTCTTGTAGAAGCACATGGTGCGCGCTACTCTATTCATCCAAGGGCCATAAAGATGTACCGCAACTTGCGAGAAGTATATTGGTGAAGTTGGATTAAGAGAGATATTACAAAGTTTGTGGCTAAGTGCTCTGCATGTTAGCAGGTGAAGATAGAGCATCAGAAGCCTAGTAGTCCTATGTAGGAGTTCATTATTCCTACTTGGAAGTGGGAAGAAGTTAACATGGACTTTGTGATGGGATTGCCTCGAACTCGTCATCAAAATGATTCAGTTTGGGTCATCATAGATAAAATGACCAAATCATCCCATTTTCTTCCAGTCCATACCTCATATTTAGGCGAGGATTATTCCAAACTCTACATCAGGGAGTTGGTCAGATTACATGGTGTTCCTCTATCTATTATCTCAGATAGAGGTACCCAGTTCACCTCTTATTTCTGGAAAGCATTCCAAAAGGTTCTTGGTACCCAAGTTCATCTTAGTACAGTCTTTCATCCTTAGACAGATGGTCAAGAAGAAAGGACCATTCAGACTTTAGAAAATATGTTAAAGGCGTGTGCAATTGATCTCAAGGGTAGTTGGGATGACCACTTGCCTTTGACTGAGTTTGCATACAGCAATAGCTATCATTTCAGTATTCACACGGCTTCATTCGAAGCTCTCTAAGGTACGAGATATAGATCTCTAATTGGTTGGTTCGAAGTTAGTGAGGCCTTAGTTATAGGGCCTGACATGGTATTCAATGCCTTAGAGAAAATCCAGTTGATCAGAGAAAGACTCCGGGCTACTTAGATCCGACAGAAGTTTTATGCAAATATTTGTAGAAAAGATCTCGAGTTTGAGATTGGTGACTATGTCTATCTAAAGATCTCTCCTATAAAGGGAGTGAAGAGGTTCGGCAAGAAGGGAAAGCTCAGTCCTCAATATGTCGGTACCTTCAAGATTCTCAGTCGCTTTGGCAGGTAGCTTATAGATCTAGCCTTTAGATCTAGCCTCAGTTCATCAAGTCTTACATGTCTCTTTTCTCAAGAAATGTATAGGTGACCTAGAAGCTGTAGTCCCAATTCAGAGAATCAAAGTTTATAACAGCCTCTCTTCTGAAGAGATTCCAGTTGAAATCCTAGACTATCAGACTCATAGACTGAGGGACAAAGAAGTCCCTCTAGTTAAAGTCCTTTGGAGAAATCAGTCTATCGAGAGAGCTACTTGGGAAATAGAAGCAGACATGTATACCAAGTATCCTCACCTCTTCTCCGCCGACTTAGATCAAGTTTAAGGTAACAGTTCTCCTTAAGCTTACCCAGTTTCATGTTCAGTGTTCATCACAAACATGGTATTAAATACCATTTCATATTCATTCATGTATTCATGTATCAACTCAGTTATATAATTATGCATAAGACATGCATTCTCACTATGAGAAACTTAGCGCATCAGAACACCTAGTCATTCATTCATGAATCAGATACACATGTATCAGATATGTCTGTTCAGTTATCAATCATGAGATTATATTTTAGTATTCATGTTGAGTATGTACATTGGCTATCTTCTCCCCTCACTCTTAGTATTATTTGAGGATGAATGTTCTCAAGGGGGAGATATTATAATACCCCGTACTTTTCCTGAGCTTAAAATCGTCTCAAGAATGTTAGAAACTTACATTATAAGATAAATCCACTTTTTACAGTGCTATTTTTTAAGATTTTCACTTTTTGACATATGGAAAATTGAATTAGTTTTCCAACGATACCAATTTTAATCAAAATCCGACATCAGAGGAAAAAGTTATGGATAAAATACAGAAGGCGGTAAAACCTCCCAGGTGCGACAATGAGGCCGATGGACCATCAGACTAGCGATGGACCGTCGCTAAGGACATACCAAGGAAAACAGTGAGGCCACCTTCTGGATAAGGTGCGATAGGAAGGTTGATGGACGGTAAAACTTGCGACGGACCGTCGCCCAGGCCGTCACTACTTAGGTAGTAAGCCCCTTCCTTGGTCCACATACAACGATTGAAATGATGGAACATCGCTTTAGCGAAGGACTGTCACATGAGCCATCGCAGGTCACGATTCAGCAAATTAAAGCCATTTTTAAAAGGATATTTTGTTCATTTGCCACCCACCTATATATATACCCAATTATGTCCGATTTCAGCCATTTTGGTTCATTATTACTTTACAACCAATATTAAGGTTTCTCTCTAACACTAATCCCCAAGAACAAAATCAAATCTTCTTCAAGAATTAAGGGATTTCCAATTCTTCAAGTTCAAGAACATAAAAAAACTCAACCCAGGTATGCATAGTGTTCATTCATGGACTCCTTTCGTCCATGAAGTCCAAGAATTCCTTTTCCAACTTGAAGTTATGGATTTTCTTTATGAAATATGATTGGGCTATTCTTGTTCATGCTGATAAATAAGAAATTGAATTCTACTCTATGTTAGGTGATAATTTCTATGAGGGCTTAATTATTATAGATATAGATTCATGCAAACCAATGAATAAACCCTTGAATGATGAAATTATCATGTGACCATGATGTTTAATTGCTATGCAATGATGTTTACATGTACCATGACTACAATATGATTGATTTAATGCCTAAATGAAGGAAAAGTGCCTAACTAGCATATTGTCATGAAATCCCCATGTATGTACAAGGTTATGCCTATCACATGTTTGATTAAATGCTTCAGTAAATGCATTATGGTGATTGTTATGTATTCAAGCAAGTCATGCCTTATCAGTTTACTTCTATCGAGTCCTGGGGGAACTTGTACCCAAAACATTAGTCGTGTGCCTAGAGCCATGTCATATTTTAACCAAACTCTCAGTCAAGCTATGAATCCTTAGACTTCAGATAGTCTTATGACTCAGGATATCTCCATGATCTCATGAACTCAGTCAGTTGTCCGATATTAGTAGTGTAACACCCCGATTTTCATAACCGAAATACTACACGGTGCTCATGACCCCGAAGGACCACAAGCTAACCCATGACTGATATCTGTACATATATACTGCAGAATATATGTAAAATGTGGAAACATGAACATGAAAGGCCACAAGGTTCGAACTGAATAAACGTCTGATAACAAAATATTTGAAAAATAAGTCATAAATATTGAAAATAATAAGATCTGAATCTCTAATCTGACATCTAGTCTGAAAGCCTCTAACTGAACTAAATAAGGAGTTGAAGAAACATGTCTCCAACGAACTCCATCTAGCAATTGAATAGTAAATGTAGCAATAATCATATCGTCCTGGAATGAGAAGGACTCACTGCAAACACTGAACACTGGAATGCTACTGCTAATCTAGAGATCATGCCTCTGAACCTATGGTGTAACATAAGAGAAAGCACCATAGCGCAAATACGTCAGTACGTCTGAATGTACTGAGTATATGAGTGAGGTATGCTAAATGCAAAGGTTTATATGCATGAACAATGCTGACTAATATGAATGTGAGAATACATACATGCATACATAACTGTAACTGAACTCTTGGAGATACTGTCTACTGAGTCTGAATACTAACAACATGAGTGTACTTATACTAAGATACTGAATAGATGAACTACTATTTCTAACAGTTTGAATTATGAAAAACCGGACTGGATTACTGTGTCTTATAGTCTTGAAGCTGAATACTGATATCATGAATTCTGATAACTGATATGACTGATACATAAGTTTAGAAAACTGATATAATGGATATAACTATAATAATCGTCCTAACTAATGTATTAGATACTGAGCGACTGTATCTGACAGTCTATGTTCTGATGGAACTATCCGAGTTCTGTTCTACTTGGAGTAACTAAATCTGAGATCAGTCCTATCTAGCGGGTGATCATGAGTATACTGATAATAAGGATGATTTGACTTAGTTTGAGATTAGTCCTATTTAGTGGGTGATCTTTAAGTCTATTTACAATGACAAGCATTGACTGTATCTAACAGTACTAAATTTGCACTACTAAGTTGAGTTGACTATGTCTGAAAGCCCTAATTCTATAACTAAAACTGTGGCATGTGTTCATCTAACCGACATTCCCCAAGCTAAGCTGATTGGGGTCCAATCTCTTCCCTGACTTGAAGGGTGTCAGTACCACACCACCAGTAAAGGCATCTGCTGTGGAGTCAGTCCTAATATAGTGGGTGACTCCTGGGATCAGTCCTATACATATAAATATGCTAATGGGTGACCCCTGAGTATGTCAATCCTATCTAATGGGTGAAATCTCGTACATACGCTGGCAATGTAGTTCTGGAACTTAGGTATTGCTTCTAGGGATCTCAGTCCTATTCTAGCGGGTGAGTCCCCATCCCTAGGCTCACTCGATGCTGAATTCTACTCTCATCTGAAAGACACTGAAAAGAATAACTGGGCTGAACTAAATAACTTAACTGTACTAATTTGTTGAACAGATACTAATTAACTAAACTAAAAAATAGTGGCAATATTTAGCGGAGCTAAAACTGAGTTTACTGGATTCTAATGATGGATGGAATATAATGAGTTCTGAGGACTGATTAAGAGTACTAAAGTTACTAAGATTTACTGTGATTACTGAGGTTATTGAGCACTGAGATTACTGAGAATACTGAACTACTGAGATTACTGAGTTTTCCTGAGTCACATGACTGACTAAATTCTATAGATCATGGCTTGACTGAGAGTATCATGAAAACATGACATGGCTCTAGGAACACAACTATATTGTTCCGGTACAAGTATCCCCAGGACTCGATGAAAGGAAACTGACACACATGACTGACTTGATCATAATATTGGAGTCCACAATTCATATTATCATAAATTAAGGATAATATACATCATGTAGTTCCACAACATATTAAGCATGGTAGGGACTGCATAACTATATTTCATGTGCATATTATGTATCTCCATTATCATACATGCTTCATACCACAACAATAGCAATACATGAAAATCATGAAATTCATATTAAAACATATAGATAACATGGACTTGTCATTTACACATCATGGAACCATATAAGCATGAATTTATAGCATCCTAAGCATTTTATCGAACACCTTGCATGAATATTTAAGGCATAAGTGTATTTCATAACTTGTACTATTTTTCACCATCTAAGGTTCATAGTTTTCAACTAACAAACATATATATTCCATGAAAACACCGCTAGATATCATCTTGAAACTTAAACAACAATCATCAACATGTACATGCTCATATCACCATAAAAAGTTCACAAAATAGTATTTAAAACATGGTTCTTAAGCTCTATGAACGAATTGGATCCATAGATGAACACTACGCATACCTTAGAAAGAAAACCTTTATGATTTTATGGAGAGTTCTTGTATTGGGGAACTTAATTCTTGATTATCTTGGAAAAAGGAGTGAATCTTTCTTTTGAGAGATGAGCTTGATGGAAGCCCTAATCTTGTGGTTGAGAGCATAAGAGAGGGTTTTTGAGATGCTTAATTGAAGAAAACTGGGAAAAATTATGCATCTTTAGGGTTATAAGTCGTGGCAAGTTAAGAGAAAATACCAAAGTACCCTTACAAAATAAATTTCCAGTTGCTGAAAATAATAGCTGACGATATTTGTGACAAGGCGTCAAAAATGTGGTAAGCCATCAAAAATGTCGTCATACAGAAGCTGAAATTGATGGTTTCTGCCTATGTCTGACGACTTTCATGGTAGGACATCACAAATTTGGTAAGCTACCATGAATGTCTTTCCTTAGGAGCTGGTTTCTACCTAAGGCTGACGACCTTCGTGGTAGGGCATCACAAATATGGTAAGCTACCACAAATGTCGTCACACAGGAGCTGGATTATGCCTAAGGCTAACGACCTTTGTGGTAGGGCATAACAAATGTTGTAAGCTACCACGAATTCCGTCACACAAGAGCTGGATTCTGCCTAAGGCTGACGACCTTCATGGTAGGGCATTACAAATATGGTAAGCTACCTCGAATGTCGTCACACAATTTCCAGCCTGACATGTTGGAGTAAAATAGGAATAAATCTTTGCTCCGATATCAGATTTAGACGAAATTGGTATCGTTTAAAAGATAATTTAATTATATATCTGTTGATAGGTCATGAGCTCAAAAATTCCATGTATAATGAGAGATATGCTCGTTTAAAGTTGACTATACCAATATCCTTCTGAAGAATTCAATCGGTAAGGAATGTTTTGATTCGTCTGATAGCGTGGAGTTATTTGAAGCATTAATATACATATAACCTACTCATAAAACTATAGAATAACCATGATGTGCTATGCATGATATTGGTACATAGCTCTAATATTGGTTTGGATTTTTTTGGGTATTACAATATCTTCCCCTTGGAAACATTCGTCCTCGAATGATGACTGCTTGAGAGGGGAGAAAAGATAAAATGATGCATATATAGCATGAATGACTGATCATGATTTCATGGATGACATGACTAAAAACTGAGCATATCATACTGTACATGTATATCTGATGCATGGGTAGCTGATTTATGAATGTAGGACTGAGTGTTTTGATAAACTGAATTTTCTCAAATTGAGAATGCATATCTGATGCTTAACTGATAAGTCAAATCCATGCATATTTGATGCATAATTATATGACTGACATGATACATGAATGCATGACTGAAAGTACCAATAAGATGACCACGCATATCTGATGCATGAATACATAACTGAACTAACTCACGAACATGCGACTGAACATGCAATGGTAAAGGTACTAAGATTGAACTGCAACATGAGAACATGACTGATTCTGCTATGTGACATATGGTCTGAACATCATGAACTGAGCTGAACCTCTGAATACTTGACTTACAGCTGAGGTCTAAGTTGAAGGTCAACTTATTAGTACCCTCTATTCTAGACTGAATTCGTTATGCAAGGGGAAATTGAACGATCTAATTGAAGGGGTATCTCCCCCTTGGGATGCTATGTCCCTCTAATAACGCTTACCTTACAGACATACTGGGTGATGCACTGGGCATCTACGAACTAGATTATAACTAAACTTCGAGACTCTGAAACTAATGCATGATGCATGAGATGAACTGAACTTGAAACTACTAGGAGGTTCTACCTTGAAATAGTTACTTTCTCTGAGATTTTGGATAGCATGGATAGATGCAAGGATAAGAAAATAAACAATAAAAATCTAACTGCTCGATTGCTAAACTGACTTGCTGGCTTTACTATCTAACTCATACTGAAACATATGCTCAAATGAGAGAAACAAATCTAACAATAAACTATGAACATAAAAGACTGGCAACATACCAGAAAATAAGTCAGGGAAGCTTTCTGGATTAGGACGGGTCTGGAGTACATAAAGTTTATTCTGACACCGACCACTATTGCTACATTACTGATGCAACTCCTTACCTCTCTGTGCTAGAACCCTGCGCTCTGACATCCTGTAGCCTAGCTTGCAACACCGAAAGAATACATCACTACCTTCCATATATGCACTTAGATGATTCTTACCACACTCTTTGTAAAGAAGATAAGTAAGACCTCTATTTTCACTACCCTGGGCCTCAGAGCTTGGCGCACCATCATAATGGTCATTTCTAAACTTAGGTGCTGGTATACTAGATGAGGATAGAGTTGGGACTAAAAATATCTAACTATGCTGAGAATGGTTACGACCTTATGATTTAGGCTGAGCAAAGCTGAAACTACCTGTCCTTCTCTCTTACTTTGTCTCTCTCTCATCCTAATTTTCTGCTCCTCTATCTGCTGAGCATGTGTTGTAAGTCTGGCTAAAGTCATATCACTATTCAACATGGTAGATTTTCACTCGTTTACCATACTATCATTCACCCCTGATACAAACTTACTCATCTTAGCTCTACCGTTTGGAACCACATGAGGGGCATATTTGACTAATTGAGTAAACTTGAGAGAATACTCCTTTACCATCATATTGACCTACCTGAGGTTGATAAACTCTAGTACCTTATCTTTTCTAAGCTCTAGCAGAAAGAATCTATCAATGAAAGCAGAGGCAAATTTCTCCCACTTTATAGGGCTTGCATCATCTAACCTTTCTGACTTCTACTGCTTGTACCAACTATGAGCGACCTTCTATAATTTGTATGTGGCTGACTCAGCACTCTAAAAAGTAGTAACCCCTATAACATCTGTCACCTTATGAACCTAATCTAAGAATTTCTATGGGTCCTCATCTGACTTAGACCCTGTGAAAGAAGGAGGATTCATTCGGGTGAAGTCCCAAATTCTAGCTGCAGCTGAATTGGCCACTGGGTTGGCCAGAACGATAGCTGTTTATTCATTCTGGGCAACAACTGACTGAGAAAGAGTAGTGAATATGGCCCTAAACTCCGCATGATAAATATAATCGCCCAAAGACTCTTCGGGCTGAGGGGCTGACTGATTTCCATTTCTTCTTTTAGGAGGTATGTCTATAGATGAAAAGGAGAAATGGATTATACTGAGATTATGCTCACTGGCATGGCATGAATACTGAAAGAATGGAAACTGTTCCTAAAACATCTCATAGCCTCCTGCACATAAGTGTGGTGCACAACACACGCATGTACAAGACTCTACGAGATGCTGTATTCAGACTTTCTTGGACTCTATTAAACCTTAGGCTCTGATACAAAGTTTGTAACACCCCATTTTTCTGAACCGGAATGCTATATATTTCTCATGACCATGAAGAACCACAAGCTAATCCATGAATGATATCTATACCCATATACAGCATAATATACGTTAAATGCGGAAACATGAATATGAAAGGCCATAAAGTTCAAACTGAATAAATTTCTAATAACAAAATGTCTGAAAAAAGGTATAATCATGCCAAAACAAGTCATAAATACTGAAAGTAATGAGATCTGAATCTCTAATCTAACATCTAGTATGAAAGCCTCAAACTGAACTGAATAAGAAGTTGAAGGAACATGACTCCAACTAACTCCATCTAGCAACTGAATAGTAAATATAGCAATAATCATATCGTCCTCGACTGAGAAGGACTCATGCAAAATCCAAACACTTGAAAGCTACTACTGATCTGGAGCTCGTGCCTCTAAACCTTTGGTGTAACATAAGAGAAAGCACCATAGTGCAAATACGTCAGTATGTCTGAATGTACTGAGTATACGAGTGAGGTAGGCTAAATACAAAGGGTTATATGCATGAACAATGCTAACTAATATGAACGTTAGAATAATACATGCATATATAACTGTAACTGAACTCAAGGAGATACTGACTACTGAGTCTAAACACTAACAACATGAGTGTACTGATACTGAGATACTGAATAGAGGAAATACTATTTCTGACAGTATGAATTATGAAAACTGGTCTGGTTGACTGTTTCTGATAGTCCTGAAGCTGAATACTGATATCATGAATTCTGATAACTGATATGACTAATACACGAGTTCAGAAAATTGATATAACAGATATAACTATGATGACCAGCCTAACTGATGTAATTGATACTGAGCGACTATATTTGACAGTCTATGTTTTGATGGAACTATCTGAGTTCTATTTTACTTGGAGTAACTAAATCTGAGATCAGTCCTATCTAGCGGGTGATCATGAGTATACTGATAATAAGGATGATTTGACTTAGTCTGAGATCAGTCCTATCTAGTGGGTGATCTTTAAGTCTATTTACAATGATAAGCATTGATTGTATCTAATAAAACTGAATCTATACTACAAAGCTGAGTTGACTGTGTCTGAAAGCCCTGATTCTGTAACTGAAACTGTTGGATGTGTTCACTTAACCGACATGTCCCAAGCTAATCTGACTGGGGTCCAATCTCTGCCTTGACTGGAAGGGTGTCAGTACCACTCCACCAGTAAAGACATCTGCTGTGGAGTCAGTCCTAATCTAGCAGATGACTCCTGGGATCAGTCCTATACATATAAATGTTCAAACAGCTGACCCCTGAATATGTCAGTGCTATCTAATAGGTAACATCTCGTACCTACACTGGAAATATAGTTCTGGAACTTAGGGATTGCTTTTAGGGATCTCATTCCTATTCTAGCGGGTGAGTCCCCATCCCTAGGCTCACTCGGTGCTAAATTCTACTCCTATCTGAAAGACACTGAACTGAATAATCGGAATAAACCAAATAACTTAACTGAACTAATTTGCTGAACTGATACTAATTAACTGAACTAAAAATAGTTGTATTATTTAGCGGAGCTAAAACTGATTTTACTGGATTCTGATGACGGATGGAATATAATAAGTTCTGAGGACTGATTAAGAGTACTGAAGTTACTGAGATTTACTGTGATTACTGAGGTTACTCAGTACATAGATTACTGAGAATACTGAACTACTGAGATTACTGAGTTTTCCTAAGTTACATGACTGACTAAATTCTATAGATCATGGCTTGACTGAGAGTATCGTGAAAACATGACATGGCTCTAGGCACACAGCTATATTGTTCGGGTACAAGTACCTCCAGGACTCGATGGAAGAAAACTTACACACATGACTGACTTTATCATAAGATTGGAGTCCACAATTCACGTTATCATAAATAGAGTATATTATACATCATGTTGCTCCTCAACATATTAAGCATAGTAGGGAGTGCATACCTATTTTTCATGTGTATATTGTATATGTCCATTATCAAACATGCTTCATATCATAACAATAGCAACATATGAAAAGTATCAAATTCATATTAAAGTATATAGCTAACATGGACTTGTCATTTAGACATCATGGAACCATATAAGCATGAATTTCTAGCATCCTAAGCATTTTATCAAACACCTTGCATGCAATCTTTAAGGCATAGATGTGTTTCATAACTTGTATCATTTTTCACCATCTAAGGTTCATAGTTTTCAACTAAAAATAATAGATATTCCATGAAAACACCGCTAGATATCATCTAGAAACTTAAAACAATAATCATCAACATGTACATTCTCATATCACCACAAAAAGTTTACAAAATAGTATTTACAACATGGTTCTTGAGCTCTATGAATGGATTGAATCCATAGATGAACACTACGCATACCTTAGAAAGGAAACATTGAGGATTTGCTGGAGAGTTCTTGGATTGGGAAACTTAATTCTTGATTATCTTGGAAAAATGATTGAATCTTGCTTTTGAGAGATAAGTTTGATGGAAACCCTAATATTGTGGTTGAGAGCGTAAGAGAGGGTTTTTGAGATGCTTTACTGAAGAAAAATGGGAAAAATTATGCCTCTTTAGGGTTATAAGTCATGGAAAGTTAAGGGAAAATACCAAAATACCATTACAAAATAAATTTCCAATTGCTTAAAATAATAGCTGGCAACATTTGTGACAAGGCGTCAAAAATGTGGTAAGCCATCAAAAATATCATCACACAGAAGCTAGAATTGATGGTTTCTTCCTAAGTTTGACGACCTTCATGGTAGGGAATCACAAATTTGGTAAACTACCACAAATGTCATTACTTAGGAGCTGGTTTCTTCCTAAGGCTGACAACCTTCGTGGTAGGGCTTCACAAATGTGGCAAGCTACCACGAATGTCGTCACATAAGTGCTTGATTCTGCCTAAGGCTAACGACCTTCGTGGTACGGCGTCACAAATTTGGTAAGCTACCACTAATGTTGTCACACAAGAGTTGGATTTTGGATAAGGCTGACGACCTTCATGGTAGGGCGTCACAAATGTGGTAAGTTACCACGAATGTAGTCACACAGTTTCCAGCCTGACATGCTGGAGTAAAATAGGAATAACTCTTTGCTCCAATATTGGATTTAGGCTAAATTGGTATTATTGGAAAGCTAATTCAATTATATATCTACTAATAGGTCATAAGATCAAAAATTAAAAGTATAATGAGAGATATGCTCGTTTGAATTTGACTATACCAATATCCTTCTCAAGAATTCAATCGGTAAGGCCTTACCACGAGTAACCACTAAATTCACCTTTTCTTCTCCCATTGCTGCAAACTACTTTGTAAGAAAATTAATCTTAGTACTTAGAAATGCTACTTCTTGAGTAACTATCTTATCTAGGGCTCTTTGTTCACTAAAGTTACCAATAGCATAAGGACCAACCAACCAATCAGCCTCTCGAGTATGCCACCCTCAATTGGTTTTAATGATATGGTCTAAGATCTTGGCAGCCTAATCGTAGTTAAGACTCATGAATGCTCTACATATAATAGTATCAGCTACAACCTTGGTATTGGCATTCAAGGCTCGGTAGAATATCTTAAGTAAGTTCATGCACGTGATTCTGTAATTTGGAAAATTGATCAGCTTCTTCTTGAACTTTAACCATATCATATGTAGTGCCCTTCAACTACAGCATTCTAGAAGGCATAGAAAATTGATCCAAGAACTTTGTCTGTAACTCATTCAAACTTGTAATAGATTCATAAGGCAGCTCACCTAACTATAAAGTCCATTCACCTATTAGAAAGAATAGGAACAACCTGAGGCTTATAGCTTCCTGACTCATCCCTGGTAGATTCTACGAAGTGCAAATCCCGACAAAGTTCATAAGGTGCATATTTGCATCATCAGTAGGCAAGCCAACAAAGACCTTCTTCAAATTCAGCAACTGAATCATTGTGCTCGTAATATCGAATTTAGTCCCTTTGGGTAAATGTGGAGTTGCACCTGTCTGAACTGGCTCCACATACCCCAATCTTCTTCTGGATCATCAAACACAAGTAAGTACTGCTAGATGGGATGTTGACCTCTATTCCTTCTAACTTTATCTCTATCGAGTATTGGTCAATATATTCTTCTTCCTATCTAGCTCTTTCCTCAATACTTACACGATGGTTAGTTACTTGCCTAGAATTTTCCTTAGCCATTAAACGAGTAGTAACCTGATCTGTAATTTCATGACCACCGAGTGGAGGAGGATAAAGCCCTTTACGTAGGAATCCCTGATTATAAGCTTTGACTCTCTCCATTTTACAATTTCATTGTAAGGTTTGTTCAAGCTTAGGATCTAATGGATTTAGGGGATTGCCTTGACACCAAATACTGGTCATATACCAGAATGTTCACTAGATATAGTAGAAAACTTTAAATTAATAAAGGAAACCAATAACTTCAACAAACTTCATCAATCAATCCATAACTATATTCCCCATCAATGGCGCAAAGATTTAATGTCTCCCAAATTACAACTCAAAGAAAGTATAAAGCAATTGTCTGTCAAATATAGAACCTAACTAGGTTAGGGTCGATCCCATGAGGAATAGGCCAAAAATGTATCAAGACCTTGCTAATGTAATTGGAAAGTGCATAAAGTAAATGAGGGGGTTTGTAACAATAAGAGTATCAGTATCAATTGCTGGCAATTAGGGTTGTGATCAATATAATACGAGCACTAGGATTGAGTTCTCCCTAACTTCATCACACAATAGGTTGTTCGTACTCGTCGAACTATCTTGGTACCTTGCATACAAATTTAAACAAGCAATGTATCACTAATGGTCTCTTGACCTTGGTTTCGATGAATTTGACTCAACTCCTCTCGGTCAAAGAGCATCACATTATTAATCCTTATTTCGTGATGTAAAATTATCTATCTCCTCTCGATCTCAAGTTAATTAAATGAAGGTTAATCACTTTAAATTACTGTTGTGATTTCCTTTTCCTAATTCAACCTCTTTCTAGATCAAGTATTGAATAAAGGTAAGTTACTAATGTTTACAATCATTAACAAAGCAATAAAAATGAAGGAAACCCCAATACATGAAACAACACCTGTACAGATGACTTTGCACTAGATCTGCTTTGATAATCCATTAAGGTTCCCACAACCCTAGTTATGGGGTTTAGGTGTTCATGGTTGTATGAACAATCATAGATTTCACAGATCAAAGCATAATGATAAACTTATGAATAATAAGAATGAAAATCCAAAATCTTCAATTAGTTATAAACCCTAAAATACCAAGGACAATAATTCCACAATCAACAATGTATTAAAACTCAAAATAATGCCAAAAGTGTATAAAGTGACTTAACTGATAGTAAGAAATCCATGGAGCGTTTATAGATACAAAACAAAACTTATACTAAACAGGGTAGAAAACCAGAGTCAGCATCAACTCAAAATTCGTGAGTTGAGTCATGCATACAACCTACGAGTCATGCATAGGTGTCATGAAAATCAGAGCACATCTTCACTTTTCAGATTTACAATTCACAATGCAACCCCTGAGCATGGGTTGCACCTACATGTCATAGGTACCCTCATAGGACTCAGATACAAAATCGATCTTCAAAACTCAACCTACAACTGTAACCTATGGATCGTTGGTACTACCCACGAGTCGTAGGTTGACTCATGGGTAGCTCTTTCATCAACTCTTAGTCTTTTTTTCTCGGTCTTTTCTCCAAACACTATTTTCCTGCAAAATCAACAAACAACACAAACACACATTATATCTAAAAAGAATACTTAAGTTCATGCACAATTTTCTTGTTTTAAGCATCGAAAGTTCCATGAAACCATGGCACATCATTCTGCACAAGGAAGATTTGTTATGAATGGTCACCTTATTCAATTAGCGGTAGTCTATGAACATCCTCATATAGCTATTTTTCTTTTTGATAGACAATATTAGTGCATTTCAAGGAGAGACACTTTGGTGAATGCATCCACTTTCTAATGACTTTTGTAATCTGGATTTCAACTCTCTTAACTCAACAAGTATCATACTATATGGAGAAGTCAAAATAGGTCTAGTTGCCAGCTCTATATTTATTGAAAATTCAACTTCCCAATCTAGAGGCATACACAAAAGATCATACAGGAATACTTCTAAGAATTTACACTCCACTGGAAAAGATGCTATAGGAGTGGCTAATTATTTATCCTCCCAAAAATGGGCTAAAAATTTCCAACACCTCTTCTTTACTAGTTTCTATGAACGAATTGCTATGACCCTTATGAGACTAGGCTTAAAATTATCCTTCCACTCTAACATCTCTCTTTTGGGAACTATAATAGTTATGGATTTGGAGAAATAGTCAAGAATAACATGATAAGGGGACAACTAACTCATCCCCAAAAAAACATCAAACTCCTTTATGTCTAAAATAACCAAGTCTTCCAGGATCTTAAACCCCATAAATATCACAAGACATGCAAAATATACCTTATCAACATATACAGACACCCCAACTAGTATAGACCTATACATAGAAGTATCAAGATATTCACAGTTAAAGTCCCAGCCAAAAGAAAATTTCACATATACATAAGGAAAGGTGGAACCAGGATCAAATAATGCAAAAGCCATATGATCATATATAAGAATAGTACTTGTGATCGGTGCATCTACCCTGACCTCTACCTCTACCACCCTATTCTTAATTTTTACCAACTTATCTGTCCCTTCAGTTGGCCTAGTTGCCACCTCTAGCCTGTCCACTACACACACTTTATAGACCTCCCCTATTATTTCCTCTACCACCTTAACCTGGTAAAAATAAGACAGAAGTTGGTTGTTCTGTCAACTGGCCTGTAAATAATAAATAAGGGAAATTTCTCGTTATATATTCCATACCTCTATATTGAAAGCATTTGGGGACCTAAAATAGGCCTCTAAACTAAAGGAGAAAAATATAAGGGCATGGAGCTTTCGGCTCAGGAAAGATGTAACTGACCATAGACGATCCCTCAACTGATATTGGCATAGCTGAATGGTAGTGCTTAGAAAAAGCAAGCACTTTTTAGAAAGTATTAGTAAATTGGTCTTAGATCTGAGTACTATATTCTTCTTCTATTACCTTGACCTATTTTGCAAGTACATTAGCCTTCCTAGAAAATTCAATAACATCCCAAAATTTTTATATCTAAAACAGCTAAAGATAATGTAGCCAACGGAATCCCTAACTTCAGAGCCTTCATAAATTATCTAATCTTCTTCTCTTCTAAGGTAATCAACTATAGTGAATAATGAGATAAATCATGAAAATTAGCCTCATTGGCCACCACAAATATGTTACCCTACTTTAATATTAGAAAATTATATTTTTCATGATACGTGTGGTGTACATGTTTCTCAAGAAATACATTTTGAAATTGAGCCCAAGTAAGTAGATGTAAGGCAGTTTTGCACTTTACAAATGACCTCCACTATTACTTGGCTTCGTTTTATGGTTAAAAAGAAACAATCTCCATACCGTACCTTTCAACAATACTCATCTTGTGCAGACATTTATGAAAACTAATAAAGGAATCAAATGCATTCTCAGACTCTGTACCCTAGAATATCAGGTGTTTTATCTTTATGAACTTGCCAACAATCCATAGTCATAATCAGTCATTATTGGTCCAAGTACCTATTGGGGATAAACCTATTTTCATAGCATGCATCCATCCTTAGTGCTATATCAATGGCATATTTTATCCCAACATCTAGATTATAGCCAGTGTTGGATGAGATACCTAAGAATCCCAACACCTTTTAAATCACCTCCAAAGACAAGGAAAATTGAGTTGCATCATTTGTGTTGGCACCACATTCTCTAAAGCTATCATCTTTTCTCCTTGACCACCTCCTCTTTATCCGGAGCATGATCTAGGGCATCCTGTGGTGAGAGAGGAGATGGTGATCTCTGCCTTGACAGTATTCCAACTTTTTGTGCTCTACCCCTAATGGTTATTTCTCCCCGTCCTCCCCTTTTTCGCTCTGCCTCTAGGCTATGGCCTACCTCAAACTGTGGCCTCAGTAGTGGGTATTTGTGCTACTATAGGTGGTGCCATGAGTGCTTCTTTTATGGTGGAATAAGTATTAACTATATATTAATAAGAGTGAAAGGATTAGATACCGATTTGGATCATCAAATACCGATTGAAATCACGTTATAGCACAAAATAAGGAAAGAAAATAGTTCATTTCTAAAGTTCCATAGCCTCCCCGAAGAAAATTACAAATGTGTTTATACTGTTTTGCTGGACTCAACTAGATATGTACTTGTACAATGAGATCTACAAACCTAGTGCTTTGATACCATCTCTATCATGATCCAAATGTTCATGATTGGCACCCACCCCATCCTATGGTAGATGAACTATACTAATATAACCCTTCACACTTAATTGTTACTCTCTCATACAATTTTCCATGTTATAAATCAGTTCAAAACAGTTATAGTTAAATAACATTTTAGTCAACAATGTCGTCATCCGTAAAAATAAATAGAGTGCAGAAAAATCTATTTATTACAATCCCCATGATTTAAAGTCACCGTACAAGAACAATTGAGTCCAAACTACTACGAATATCCAAAAGCATAACAAAGAGGAAATTGTCGTAGATTTGGATCAAAGGCATAACATCATAAAAGATATGAATATTGCGTGAACAGGGTGCTCACCCTTGAAATCGTGATTGAAACACTATTTAGAGCTAAGGTCGTGTGTCAACCGTTGGAATATGTTCTGCACTCAACATAAAGAAGAGTACAAGTAGCATCAGTATATCAACAAGTACAGGTAAACATCATATGTTGACTAACCTAACAATGTACAAGTAATCAATTCAAACAGGTACAATTCAATCATAACAGATTCATAATCAATATTAGTCAAACAAAACATCATAATTCATCATATAATTACCCTCCCAAGATCACGTTACAGGCTTTCATACTGAAATCATTTTCAATGATCATTCTTCGTCACATAAATTTATCAAATGATGCTCAACGCATGTAAATGGGTGTATATATGCAAGATGTACACATTATTTCTTACTATTCTCATCCTTCTCATTACATCATAACATACCAGAGTGGTATTCAACCCATTAATATTTCGTATCATATTGTATCGACATGGTACTCAACCCATTATCATAACACATTATATTGTACCGTCATGGTATCTAATCCATTAACTCAACACCTTATCACAAAAGAATAAAATTACAATCCAGTCATCAAATAAAAACTATGCTAGAAGGCAGCCATAGATGTTTAAATCACAAATAAGCACAAAGCCAAGAAAATCTAAGTGCTACACGAAACCATAGCTTACCTTAACTCCTTTGATCAAAGTCACCTTTAAGCCACACTTTTCCCTTTTGTTATGGTTCAACTTGTTCTTTATTGATATAACCACCAAATATACACACATTTCAATAATTCATCTATTTCTTAATATCTAGCAATTAAAATCATTGATTTGAATCATAGTTTAATTTATTTTATAATCTTAGGTTACTTGATCATTTTATCATCATGAACACCACTAAATTTAGCATAATTAGTCATAATTATAGACCCATTAGTGTCTTATAACACCCTAGAATCTCTATATACCGAATTCAAAAGCAATTCTCTTATTTATATCAATTTACATAAACTAGGGTTTAACCCCCAAACCCATTATTAATTTATTTTTCTAGTGGTTTTCTTAGGTCAAACAAAGTGAATTCAAGTTTAGAAGGTAATTACTTACCTCCAAAGATGAACAACCTCAAATTTTCTTTGAAAATAACCTTGACCGAGTACCCTATTGCATTTTTTAAAAAGTGAGGAATGAAATTTTCTTTTGGATTTCTAAAAACTAATATTTTACAGCACATTACAGTTGTAGTGGATAATTAACACTATAGTGGTACCATTGCAGCAGATAAATTTTTACTACAACAGTTCGCGCCCATTTTACTATAGCCCGCCATTGTGGTTTCCCTAATTGTTATCGCGGTATCGATGTTGCAGTTAATTTTTATACTACAGTGATTCAATGAAAAACTAGAAACTTACTACAAATCTCGACAACCAACCAACCCTTCAACGATAAATGCTAGACTGGAGTTTTGTAGCTCCATTTTAGGTGTAGAAGTTAATATGGCTTCCTATACATATTGGCTATCCAACCGTGATATCAAACCCCTCTATTACTAATCATATCAATACCAAATTCTATTTAACTACAACACCATCAATTTTGAGCCAAAACTAGACTAGCCTTGAATTCCTCAAATTTTAGCTAAGCAGAGTCTAGGTGCAACTTTTGCCTCCTAATTCAGCATAATTACATTTTGGATCATTGTAATCCTACGAGTTCCTTATCGTCCTAGCTACTAGAAATCAAGATAAATACCACCACCTTTACTTAATCCATTCCCAAATTTTCCTAAACTAGATCTCGCTTAATTCTGCCTGAGACTAGCCTAGCCTAAAAACTATAACTAGCCTAAAAATTATATCTTCAAACCCGAGGAAAAATCTTCTTTTGAATATTTAAATTGGAGACTTACCATTTACGATGGAGTGGGTCATTACAGAAATGGTTCTTATAATTCGACATAACATTCTTAAACACATAAGAGAAGATCAATTGTTATTGACTCGTGGCCAATAGACACAAGGAGGTCTTCTAATGGGCCGTCAATGCCTAAAACAAGATTGGTTTTGCTCTATCCTAGGTATTCTAAAATTTGGGTAGACTCGGACTTGATATTTTCTTATGCGAGAAGTTACGTGGTCATATGGTAGTAAAACTATATCTTCACCCCACATATGAACCGACTCTCTACATAAGTAGTTTGAAATAATTTTGGAGAAATATAATGCACAACCCGCGAGTACAGTGTGTGTGAAGTATCAATTCTTCAAAAGTGGAGGAAATATGAAAAGAATGACAATGACTGTTAGCATAATTTAAACAAATAATGTAAATATAATCAAATAAAACAAGTAAGGGTTAGCCACAAAAACTTAGAAATACAATTTGGGTTAGAACCTAGATGAATATCCAGCAAAGTCGCTATCTGTTAGAATCCATTTTTATAGTTGGTTAAAAATGTTCCATAACTTAGCTATTTGTGAAAAATCACAAAGTTGTCACCCAATTTTAATGAAGTAAGAAATGATTTTTAAGAGGTATTTAAAATTCTTTATTTCGCAAAACTAGAGAAAAGGTTAAAGGTTCAAGTTATTTTTCGAGAAAGATGTTAGGCAACTCGAAAAATCCACAAATTTGATTAAAGAAAAAAAAAGTACAGCTTATTTGTAAAATGATTTTTTGAAGCATAAATGTCATCTTAAATCTAATGGGGGTCAATTTAAGATTGGCAATTACATAAAATAATTTTTAAATTTCAAGTTGTTAAATCTGAAATTGAAACCATTTATATTTGTAAATTATGACTCATTTGCTAAAAGTGTCATTTTAATCATAATCCAAGAGAACAAAATGAAATATGCAATCTTTATAAATCAGTAGAGAAACCCAGATTAAAGATAAAATAAACATTTTTCTTACCACATTAAATTAGCTTTCCAAAGACTCATAATTTTATTTTGACAAAAAAGATTTAAACTCTAAAAGGCACCAAAAGTAGTTGGGCGAATCAATTTTATGTATGCACTTCTTGGGATCCATCCTTTTTATATAAAAAAAATAGTAAAAAGTTGGTCAAACACAAATTCATAATACAATATAAGCTAATACTCCCTCCGTCTCAAATTATCCATCCCAAATTTCCTAATTTGATATTCTACTTTACTTGTTCTTTTTCATTAATCAAGAAGATACAAATTTTTTTCATGTTTTACCCTTTGCATTAATTAGTATTTCTTCAAATTAAAATATAAACATCATTTAATAGGGGCACTATGGTAAACTAGGCATTTTATTAATTATTTTTCTTGATCAACGTGTCATCTCAATTTGAGATGGGTAGTTTGGGACGGGGGAGTATATGAATAAGAGGGGTTTTGAGTTTAGCGCTAGGCCTAAGTTCATGCACTTTCAAGCTACTACTGCAATTAATTTTGGCTTTGACCAAAGATGTCGATTAGATTTTGGACGAATTGAAGCTAAATAGATTTTGGAAGAATTGAAGCTAACTCGACGAATAATATTATGTTAGGCTCCTAGCAGAGAATGCAGAAATGAATTTAATAGGCTCGTCGAGCTCCTTTTGTTGGGTAGCACACTGAGACAACGAGTTGAGGAGGGGTTTCAACACAGACTTTAGAAGTGTGAACTATAAAAGAAATCTTAAGAGAAAAATGAGATGAGCACATCAGAAATAAAAAAAGAAAGAAAGGAAGAATCGAGAAATTACAAAATGGAAGAGTATAAGAACTCAATATATTCTTATAATATTCCTAAGCCATCTCAACCTTACTTCCCATATCTTATATTCTACCCAAGCCACTCTCACTATCTCTCAAATAATATCATTTTTAATTTTATCTCTCCTATTAAATCCAAATATCAAATGAAACATCCTTATTTTTTCTACCTTTAACTTTCGGATTTGGGAGTTCTTGACTAGCCAATAGTCCACTCCACAAATCATGGTCGGTCAGAATGTCACTCTGTAGAACTTACAAAGGTAGGCCTGTATTTCATCCTACCTTCCCCAATATGGTGTATGGAATTGTCCTTAATCTCTCTATTCAAATGAATAATTGACCCAAGATACTTAAAACTATCAATCTTTTGAATCATATGAGAATCCAGCTTTACTACCACATCATTCTTATGCATCAAATCACTAAACTTACACTTTAGTTATTCCATCTTAAAATATGCTCAACCTGAACCACTTAGACACTAGGGTTTGTTTCTAAACCTTTAATTTATCTTTAACACCTCTCTGAGTTTCATCATTCAGAACTACATCATTTTGTAAATAACATATTTCACCGCACCTCTCCATGGATATACCACATCAGAACATCTATCATCAAAGCAAATAAAAGTAGACTAAGAGTTGGTCCTTTGTATAACCCTGTAAAAATAGGCAAATGCTTTGAATCTCCTCCCACCATCCTTACACGAGTCTTCGCTCTATCGTACATGTCCTTAATTGTTTTGATGTATGTCACAGGTACACATCTGGCCTCCAAGCACCTCCAAAGAACCTTACTAGAGACTTTGTTTTACAACTTCTCTAAGTTGATGAACACCATGAGTAAGTCCCTCTTCCTTTCCTTATCCTACACTACTAATCTCCTTACGAGGTGAATTGTCTTTGTAACCGAGCAACCTTTCATAAATTTAAATTTATTCTTATTAATAGATATAATCCTCTTTAACTCTATCTCTACCACCTTCTCCCAAACCTTTATAATGTGACTCAATAATTTAATACCCCTATAGCTGTTGCAATTCTAAATATCGATCGTGTTTTTGTATAAAAAGAATCATCATACTCTATCTCCAAGCCTTGGGTATCTTCATCATCCTTAAAATATCGTTAAACAACTCGATCAACCACTCTAAACCTTCCATACCAGTGCTCTTTTAAAAATCCATTGGGAATCTCACCAAGAGCATTCACCCTATTGCTACATATCTTATGACTATCCCCCTTGAGTTTCTCAACTTTTATACTTCTACAATAACCATAATCGTGACACCCCTTTGAGTGCTCCAAGTCACCTAACATAATGGTAGGTTTTCCCCATCATCATTCAAGAGTCTATAGAAATAAGACTATCATGAGGATCTATTCCACTAATATGTTTTCATCCTCTCACTAAATGCACTTTACTTGGTTAAATTCAAGGTCCAATCTGCACCCTAGCCTTGGCAAGCCTATATGACTTCTTTTTCTCATCTTTCTCCTCTAATATCGCCTAAAATCTTTCAAAAGCTGGTGTGTTAGCCATTATAATTGCAAATAGCCTCCTTCCTAGCTAGCTAGTACTCTTGCCTACGTCCACTTCTCCTCTTCATTCTTACTCTCAACTAACTTTGCATAAGTCACCTTCTTAGTCTCTACCTTTCTTTAAACTTCTCGGTTCCTCCACAAGTCCATCCATGCCCCTCCTCCTCTGGTGCTAGCCAAATCGGACCCTCAAGATACCAATACCTCTCTAGCTGCCTCTTTAATGCAACTGCTAGACCTTTACTATATACTATCTATGTCCCCCACTCTCTTACACCTCATAAATGCAAACTTTACTCCCATCTCTAACATACTAGTTGGAGTTAACCTACCTCACTTAGTTTTAGGTTTATCCTCCCTAGGCATCCTCTTTCTGCCCTTCTTGATATCCAATTCCATTACTAGAAGATTATGTTGGGGCAAAAGATTCTCACTAGGAATGACCTTACAGTCCTTACACAACACTCTATCATCCTTCCTAATTAGCAAAAAGTCTATTTGAGTCTTGGTCACAACACTACCGAAGGTAATTCAATGTTTCTCCTTCTTTGGGAAGTTTGAATTCACTACCATTAACCCAAAGGCCCTAGAGAAAAACAAAAGTGAGGGTCCTTCTTAATTTGTATCGCCAAATCTAAAGCCTCAATGCACATTATCTTGGCCACTCGGTAATGAACTGATGTGTCCATTAAAATCTCCTACTATGAAAATCTTCTGTAAGCTTGGCATGTCTCCCACCACCTTATCCAAAACCTCCTGAATCACTTATATCATCCTTACCTTTCAATGGCCAACTTAATAGTCATAAGCCTATCATTGACCCTCCTAACCTCTACCATTTCCCCCTCAAGATCTTCATCTACTAAGATACCTATCACATTCCTATGCCTCTCACTTTATGAGCACCACAATTTTTACCCATACATATCCCTAGCCTTAGAACCTACCTACACGATCTCTTAGACAAATACTATATTGATCCTTCTCTTTAAGAATCTTCATGAGCTCAATGAACTTATCTTGAAGGTTCCCTATGTTCCAAGACCCTACTCTCAACCTAGAGGCTCTCGCATTCCGCATACCCTTACCATCCCTACCCCAACCCTAAACCTTTCCCTAACCCTGACCTTGACCTTAACCCTCTCCTAAATCTTATGATCTCCCTCACCCTCATACCCAAAACTAACCCCACCCCTGACTCTGACATGTGGCATAATGCTAGTTGACTATCAACCACCAAAACTACTACTCAAAAATAAAAGGAAGGCGTACACCAAACACACAAGATACCACACATCCAAGAAAATAATCCAAACCTATAGCAACTTGGAAGAAAATACTAGTAACACAAACAAACAACAAAATAGGGGAAGAATAGTAGTAGGGCAAATTAAAGTTAAAAAAATAACTACTAAAAAATAAAGGTAGAACAATCCCAAGAAAAAGTAAGAAGTTAGGAGACAAGAAAAGTAGGGAAATAGAAAAATAGATTAATTGTATTAATTAGACTATAGCTTACCTTATTTTGATGAACTTGGGTACCAAGAACCTTCTAAAAATCCTTCTAAAAGTGAGAGGTAAAGTGAGTACCTCTATCTAAAATGATAGACAATGGGATCCTATAAAAATTAACCAACTCTCTGAGATGAAGTCTAGAGTAATTCTCTGCTGAATTCGAAGTATGAACTAGCTAGAAATGAACTGATTTGGTCATTCTATCCACAATGACATATATCAAGTCATGGTGGCAATGCGTATGAGGCAACCCTATCAAAAAACCATGTTTACCACTTTTCACTTCTTAGTGGGGATGCTAAACTCCTGCAATATACCACTAGGCCTTTGATGCTTAACTTTGACATGTTGATAATTCAAACACTTAGCTACACGCTCTGCAATATCCTTCTTCATACCACTCCACCAATAGATTTCCTACAAATCTCAATACATATTGGTGGTCCTTGTGTGGATAGATTAATGCACACCATGTGTTTCTACTAAAATTTATTGTCTTAAACTATCAACACATGGCACATATAACCTACCTTAAAAATGAAGCATCCAATCTCCCCCTTGGGAGAAAATCTACACCTTCTATTCTCTAACTGCCTCCTTTAACTTAACCAAACTGAGATCCCTCTCTTGCATTTCTTTCACTTCGGCAACCAATAAAGATTCCAAACTATTATGAACCCATATACTACCTTCAGCTGAATCAACCAACCAAACACCTTTTCTAGCAAGCTGATAAACCTCACAGACTAACTCCTTCTTATCACTTTAGACATGGGAAACACTACCCATAGACAATCTATTTAGTTCATCCACCACTACATTAGCCTTGCCCGGGTGATTCATCACACTCACATCATAATCTTTTAATAACTCAAGCCACCTTCTTTGATGAAGATTTAGATCTTTCTATGAGAACACATACTATAAACTCTTGTGATCAGTGAACACATCAACATGAACCGCATAAAGATAATGCCTCCAAATTTTCAAGGCAAAAACAACAACTGCAAACTCAAGATCATGGGTAGGATAATTCTTCTCATGGGGTTTAAGTTGTTTATAGGCGTAGGCTATGACCTTACCTCTCTGTATCAAAACACATCCAAGACCAACTCTGGAAGCATCACAATAAACTACAAACCCATCCGGCGCATCTGGTAACATCAATAT
The DNA here is from genome assembly GCF_002878395.1 of Capsicum annuum. NCBI lineage: Eukaryota > Viridiplantae > Streptophyta > Magnoliopsida > Solanales > Solanaceae > Capsicum > Capsicum annuum. Next base: position 56,439 of record NW_025869175.1, read on the forward strand.
TGGGGCTGAAGTGAGTCAAGTCATCAACTCCTAAAAACTCTTCTCACAAGAATCTAACTACTGAAATTTGACTTTATTCTGAGTCAATCGAGAGATAGGGGATGTAATAGAAGAAAGCCCCATAATGTACCACCTGTAATAGTTAGTCAAACCTAAGAAACTCCTAATATTTGATGGAGAGATGGGTATGGGCTTGTTTCTCACCGCTTTGGTCTTTTGAGGCTCATTTCTTATGCCATCATCAAAAATAATATGGCCAAGAAAAGCTATTGATCATAACAAAAGTTTGCACTTACTGAATTTGTCATACAACTGATAAGTTCTAAGGGTCTGCAACACAATTCTTAAATGGTCTGCATGATCATTCTCACTATGGTAGTAAACAATGATACCATCAATGAAGACTATGACGAACATGTCCAAGTACTATTTAAACACCCTATTTATCAAGTCCATGAAGTCTGTAGGGGAATTCGTTATTCCAAAATACATAACTAGGAATTTGAAGTGACAATGTCAAGTTCTGAAAGTTGTCTTTGGAATGTAATATTCTCTGACTCTAAGATAATGATAGCCGAATCTGAGGTCTATCTTAGAGAAATAACTGGTACCCTGAAGTTGGTCAAATAAGTCATTAATTCTAGAGAGTGGATACTTATTCTTAATTGTGACTATGTTCAACTGATGGTAGATGATGGATATTCTAAGAGAACCATCTTTCTTATGCCAAACAAGATTGGAGAACCCTATGAAGAAACTGTAATGCCCCGAAATTGGATCTCAAGACGTCACATGGTGCTTAAGGTAACAAGTGACCCCAAGCTAACCCTTTACCTGGCATAACCCAAAGCAACTGAATAAAATACATAAAATAGAAGGAATAATACAGAAACAACCCATAATTTGTCTGACCAACATGAAAGTAAATTTACACGATCACAATTCTTCTTATATATATACAAATCTAAAACTGAATACACTGACTACTAGTGACTATCTATGCAGCCTCTACTAGCATTGACCAAAGATAGTCGGGTCATGACTCCCAACTACCCCTACTCAAAATGACTGAATGCAGAAAATACAATACACCTCAAATCTGAACAACTCAAGTCCCTAAATCAAAAGGACTAATCACCTGGCGATCGAGAGCTGCGACCTAGCTGGACATGATATGTGTGCTACAGCTTATACCTACATTTTGGTAAGAATATAGCCCATAGAAATATGTGGGTCAACACTTTGAAATAAACTGAGTATGTGGGGGTGCATGCAACAATATAAATAGTATAATCAATTTCATGAAAACATACATACGGACAATGATGACTCACTTGGCTAGAGTGACATTGAATCATATAACTCATAACATCTTAGATAGGAAATGTAGGAGAAATACCTCATAAATCATTATAGATCATCATAGGCAACTTGACTTACCACATCAAAACTCGGAGTGACTCGGTATTACAATAAACATGACTCTTATGGATAGGGGAGTTTCCTATAACTGACAACCCCACGTGAGCTACGTGGAATACCAACGTTTGAAACCCTCAATGGTGGGAGCGTCATACTCTTTGCCAGGGAGTACAACCTTAAAACTGCAATAATGACAATCGGTCTCTCTGGCCAATAATATCATCATCAAACAACCCTACAGTGGCATATAGGCGTGGGAAAATACCAAATTTCCCTCTCAGTGCTAAGTACTACTCCCCGACAAGCTTAGAACGCGTTAGGATATCCACCACAACATCACAAGGGTCTATCATAAAGACCAAATCAAATCTCTTTCTCATTTATCAAATCATATCAATTTGTGGATTCCTAACTCAACACATTTTAGCTCAAACCATTTTAATCTTCCTCAACATCAACAAGGTACCAATGCATTGAACCATAACCGACTCGGCATTTGGACAAGGATATGAAGACTCAATACATAATATTTTCAACAATTTAACTCATTAAAATAATACAAAAAATACCAAGACTCATTGCAACTTTGATATCAATATACCCAGTAACTCAAATCATCATAAGAAAGCTCAAAATTTGATACATGGCTCGAAAACACTTGAAAATACCAATAATTCATTCTTGAACTTAAAACGTGGATACATGTTCAAAATATATCAATTCTTGAGAGAAACACCAAGAATTCCAATATTAAATCTCAATTCATAGAACGAAAATAGTCAAATACTCATGTGATTCAAAACTTACAATTCAAATCATTATAAGTTCATCATCGAATTATTTAGACATAATTCAACTTACAGAACCATATGAATCCATTAAATAATCATAATTCACAAGCTTGAACAATATACATATATACATAATCAAAATCTCATGGTAGGATATCTTGGAAATAAATTCATTTGCCAAACTCATAATAATTCATAATAAAAATTAAAGATACGGGCACAAGAACGGAAGAATTATTCTTGTTCATACCCCACATACCTAAAAATGGAAGATGAATATGAACTTCTGACTCCGGAACATTATTCACGAAAATTAAGGGTGCTTCTCGAAGCCCTTAACATGATCAACTCGAATCCCAAATCAATTTGAAATTTTTGCAGTTCAATCAAGAGACATAGAAGGATGAAATTTGGAGTAGTAGGGTTGAGGTTTGAGCCTTAGGAAATTTTGGAGAAAATAAGGTATTAAATTCTCTTAATGGTCTTAAATCCATGGTTTATCTAGATGGATTGGAGTGGAAATGACCAAAATACCCTTAACATTTTGGTAGGCTGGAGTAGATCGACTATAACAATTTGCTTCGATGGACAAATTGGATGAAACTAATTTCATTGGAAAGAAGACTCTTAGAGCTTTCTGTTGATATACAGTAACTCACCCAGATCATTATGTACAAGAAGTTATGATCGTTTGAAGTTGACCCTAAAATTCGTCTGGCCTCAGTATTTTTTTCCTGCACATTTACTGTTCACCACTATTCACGGTTAGATCGGAATGATCATAAATCATCGCTCGAGTGTCCGTTTTGGATGATCCACATATCATTGGAAAGGTTATTCGATGCTCTACACGATGACGGGTCATATATCCAGAAATTCCACACAGAAAAATTATTAATCATGATAAAGAATAGAATTCAAGACATTTTCGTCCAAGATGTTAATGAACTCTTGGAAAGATAAAAAGGTTTTAACGACTCGACACATTTGGGAGCGAAATATTTAATAGGAAAACTCGGGGTATCACATTATCTCCCCTTTGGAAACATTCGTCCCTGATTGTCGCTTATTGGGTTAGGAAGACAAGAAAAATTGAGGATACGCAACTAAAATAGCTTGATGAACAAGTTTATATTTTTCTAAGCTTTGGAGTACTTTCCGATGCATAAGCTCATGATAATCACGATGACATAGTTGATTCTATTACTAAAAGAGTTGGATGAAGGAAAAATTATTAACTTCGATTTAAATTCGCATTCACAAAGAAAGAGATGAAAGATCTAGGATATGAAAACTCGGGATATCACAATATCTCCCTCTTGGGATCGGTTCTCCCCGAATAATACTAATTGATACACGGGACACTTTATGATCAACCCATGGCTTAATACTTGGGTCGGAAACAAAAGTAAAGGCTAAATAGAAGTTGATAACTCGCTTCGACGCAAATAAATCATTCTTGAAATGGTTATGCTCACGAAACTTCAAGTAGTGAGATTCGACCACATCAGAAGATGGAAGAAATATATGAATCCGTCGGACTAACTATCAAGTTGAATTTCTAGGTGCACGGACCGAATCAAGACACGCTCTCATTCAATTAGGACATGATTCGAAATCTTTCCAAGGAAGTTTCAACGCTACTAGGAAGCAATTGGGTTTGGGATATGGTCCGAACAATATATATATATATATATTGAAATAAGGATTTATAACTCGACCCCAATTTTAAGTACAGAGCGTAGGTCGATCAGTCTTATATCAAAGTAAAAGTACTAGACCCCACACAGTACAACTCCTTACTTTCAAGCTTATCAATACGCTTCGCACACCCTTTCTCTATTTTCCCCAAATATCGTACTTGATTCAATTCATAATTTTCACAAGGCATTTGCAATCTTGGGTATTCAAATCTAACTAAGCCAAACTCTCTCTCCTCATTTTCAAGCTTAATTTGGAGTCACCAATTCCTCCACCTAACATCGTAACATAGCACCATTCTGAATTATAAATTTATACACATCCACATTGTTACAATTCCTCATCTCACAGATAATTCTTATTACCACTCAATCAAATCTAATCCACTTAATACTCACCATTTTCAACCATCATATTCATATCAACAAGTCTTGAAGCTTAGGGAACTATTCATAGGCATATACGCCATATAACTTATAGCAAGGCCAAGGCTTGCAACTAATATCCTCAGAAAGGAGATATATTCACAATACATGAGTGCTATGAAAGATCAATTTACAAGAGCTTTTAGCTTAGACTTCTAAATCAACATAGACACCAAAACTTATCGATAATGTAAACTTTAATCTCCGTCCATATATACACACAAGATGTTCAAGACTATCTTTATAATTACGTATACACTCCTAATCAACACCCATAAAACACCTTTTTTCAAATTCTACAATCCTTTATTAAGACAACTTTTGGGCACTATTCTTAAGAAAACACTCACTAACTTTTCCAATTAACTAAGCCATGCACAAGTCTTCACTTCAACAATTCCCCACCTACAAACCTAGATAAACCATCACAAAACCACTTTTACAAACACAACACGAAATGTGGCAAATAACCATTTCATCCATCAAAAGCCTAGCCTCAAGCTTACTCTACACTTTCCACCTTAGCTAAAATGAACCTGCCACAATCTTTATCAATAAAAACCCGCTCACTCTCTCCTATCGTCACCATTGTTCATCCACACTCCCTCGACAAATGGAAAGTCATGAAAGGGTAGAATATGAAGGGATATTGTGTATGACTTGGTGCGGTTATTGAGGCCGGAGAACTAGGGCATCAAATGCATGAATTCAACCAGAATCAAGATTAAAGATTAAGGACACCTAGGACATAAATTGAATCTTATTGGTCGCTAAGGCTGTTGTCGGTGGATTGAACTTGAACATACAATAAAACTTAAGCACATGCATTATAAACCGCGCAATTTGAGTTTGGAGTTTATAGCTTATGGAATGTCGATTTCACCCGCTAGAAAAATTGGGACTCCATATTTTGATAGTTAGGAGAATACATGATTTTCCATGATATGCATGAACATGTATTATGATCGGGGGAATGAAACATATGGCATGAGAAAATATCGAAGACATTGAAAAGGCTGGGGTAAAATAGGATCAACACCACTCCTTCTCACCACCAACTTGCAACCCACCGATACACCGACCAGAATCCCGCAATCTTAACTTAGTTAATTTTTTTTCTACTATCTCCCTCTTAGACTTAAGCCAACACTCCGACTCAACGAATCACCATACAAACTCTAGTCCATTGCATTTGCTTTACTCCAGGGTCCCCGGATATACCCATACACAAGATCCATAATTTAACTTGCATAACTACACCCGCGAGCGCAAAACCCAATCTTAACATAACTCCCAAATACCCACCAACTTAGACAACTACAAAAGTTATCATACAACAATTCATGCACTCCACAGCTTAGATTCTAGAACTTACCATGGATACATCAAACCTTCGCTAAACCATACTAACTTCTTCGCGCTTTACTAACATCATATCTCAAGCTAACATCCTCGTCAACCTCTAATCCCCAAGTAAACTCACAATTACATCGTCTACCATATATCATCATTCATACTTACCCGATCAAGGATAACACTAACTGCTTAAAATTTAATAACTTAAAAAAAAATCCCCATAACACCTTGAGCATACTACTACCTCAACACACAATATCACACTTGATCACAAACAAGTAGACTTAAGCTCCCGTACATATGGTTCAAACCTACTAAATCTTGTCCCTATCACTAACGTCGTAGCAATTAAATCTTTAAATTTATTTTTCTCATCACCCGCTATATAAACTTAACAAATCATTCTGACTACGATTAACAACAATCTTAACAACCATTTCCATCTATCAAACATCCCAAATATACTAGTCCACCAAAACTTCATAACGACAATAATCATCCACAATTCATGGCCTAAGCCATAATAATAATTAACACCGCCTTCCACCACATTTCAAACCCCCCGGTTCCAACCAATGCAAGAACAACAGAGTAAACAGCTAGTTGCTAGTGAATCGAAATAAGCCTCACACGGCTTCACTAGATTTTGGTTTTGTATTTTGAAGAAGGAAAAAATATCAAAACAATTATGCTAGTGAATCGAAATAAGCCCCACACGGCTTCACTAGACTTCAAGTTTTCATCAAAAGATGATCAGAAAATATTTTAAAGAAATAAAAGCCTGGTACACCATAATCAAGGATCAGAGAATATGTGTCTCGCTTTACCTCAACTGAATGACTCAAGAGGGATGATGGTACATCTTGAAAGCTATGGAACCTTTGCTAGTAAGCACAGGAATATAATCAAGACAAGAAATTGGAACTAGTTAATCACCCAGTCTCAACATTAGTACACGGATAAGAAAAGTATGAAATCACATCATGAATTCTAGGGAGAAATCCAAAAACACTTCCGACATAGGCTTAATGCAAAACCTTCAAGAACGTACATATGACACCTTAATTTTTTAGAACTCAAGAGCACTAATGAAATTATTTTTTTTCTAGCTCACTTACAAGCCCATAATATCAGAGGAGATTATCTAAGGAAGCACTATCTATAAGGATTTACGCTTGACTATATCCGGTATTTTAGAATAAGGCAAAATGGCCCAATTTATAAAAGATATGAACCCGTAAGAATTTCTTAACAAACCTTTTGATAACGCTCAATCTACAGCTCTCGTGGGAGTGTAAAGCGGTCGTTAGCAAATATAGAACCCAACCTGGGTTGGGTATCGATCCCACAGAGAATAGCTTGGCCAACAAGCAAGAGAAATTACTAGACTTTTAGTGCAAGTCTCGTAGAAAAGGGGGGATTGTAGTATGTAACCAAAACAAGAATGTAAGAACTGAAAATAGCAAAATAAAGAGAGATTGTCACGTGTGTTGTAAACAATGAGAATTGAGGCGTTGGGGTTATGTCCACCTTCTGAGGTATACGTCTCTATTGGCTATGAGTGTGTAGAGTCTTGACATGTAATTGCTTATAGAGAATTGTAGTCGATGGTAAATCCAAGCGTCTCTCGACCTAAACAAGGACTATTTCACTTTAACTCTCTCGAGCTTAAAGCGTGACTAACGGTACGAATTCTCCAAGAAGTTAGTCCAGGTACGGCACTAGCTTTTTAATAGGAAAGGGTGTCCTACTACCTTGACATTATCTCTTTTCCAGACAAATAACTTTTCTCTCGAACAAGTCAGATGTTAGACTGGCGTTGGTCTATGCGTCTTCTTTTCTAGACAAATAACCTTTCTCTCGAACAGGTTAGATGTTAGAATGGCGTGTTCTTGTGTTTGAACCGCAAAGAATGTAGATTTAAGATGAAGAGAATAATGATATAAGCAATATACTTGTCTTGAACTCACAAACTCATAGCTATAGATAGTAACTCATTCGGCTTCCATAACCCCAACTAAGAGATTTAGTTACCCATGAATGCGAAGGATATCACGTTTTGCATGGTGGATGGCGTGAATAGTAGGTGTTTGGCGTGTGGTTTTAGTGATTCCGTAGCAAGTAACGATTCTCTTGTTGTGGAATTTAAGAGTAGAAGAATGAAGAATTGAGAATGGGTTGTAGGAAGATGTCTTAATTGTAAGGAGATGAATGAATTGTCAGAATGTCTCCTCTCCTCTCTCTAAAATCTCTAACATGATAGGGTATTTATAATACTCCTATCCTACTCCTACTAAACTAATAAAATAAATAACCAAATCCTAATATACTAATGAAATCCTTGACCCAATTGTACTAGGGTAAGGTTACAAAATTATAATCCAAATAGAATGATGAAACACATAACCTAATTGCACTAGGTTAATGTATTATGGCAAAAATCCAGCTTTGTGTCTGTAAGTCCCAAAGTCTTCAGAAATGCTGTTTTAGCCCGGGACAGATTTTCCATGCAGCAGATTTAGTCCTTTATGCGTCCAGTTCCTTTCCATCTCGTTTGTGAGCTTTCTTTTGCGTCAAGTAAGCCATAAATTGCTGTATTTTGCATCATTTATACCTGAAACTTTCCTAATCACATTTGTTAGCTCATTTACAGGAAAAAGGACTAAAAGTGTACGAAATAGATAATTAGTTCTCGAAACTAGGCTAAAATATGGGCAAAATATATTGATATAGGCGCGTAATTTCGCCTATCATCACCTTTCCACAACATGATCTACGACTTGAAAGAAAGGGAATATTTTCCTAAATGCCTCGTAGCCTCTCGAAGAAAAGTATAGATGTCTCCGTACTGGTCCACAAGACTCTACTAGACACGGCTTCATAGACACCTAGGAAACTTCAACTCTGTGCTCTGATACTAAGCTTGTAACATACCAAAATTGGATCTCGATACGTCACACGGTGCTTAAGGTCACAAGTGACCCCAAGCTAACCCTTCATCTGGCATAACCCAAAAAAACTGGAAAAAAATACATAAAATAGAAGGAATACACTGACTACTGGTGATTGTCTATGAAGTCTCTACTAGCATTGACCAAAGATAGCCGGGTCATGACTCCCAACTACCCCTACTCAATACGACTGAATGCAGAAAATACAATACACCTCAAATCTGAACAACTCAAGTCCCTGAATCAAAAGGACTAATTACCTACCGATCGAGAGATGCGACCCAGTTGAACATGATATGTGCACTACAGCTTGTACCTGTATTTTAGTAAAAATGTAGCCCATAGAAATATGTGGGTCAACACTTTGAAATGTACTGAGTATGTAGGGGTGCATGTAACAATATAAATAGTATAATCAATTTCATGAAAACATACATACGGACAATGATGACTCACTTGTCTTGAGTGACATTGAATCATGCAACTCATAACATCTTAGATAGAAAATGTAGGAGAAAAACCTCATAAATCATTATAGATCATCATCGGCAACTTGACTTACCACATCAAAACTCGGAGTGACTCGGTATTTCAATAAACATGACTCTTATGGATAGGGGAGTTTCCTATAACCGACAAGCCCACATGAGCTATGTGGAATACCAACATTTGAAACCTCCATTGGCAGGAGTGTTATACTCTTTGTCAGGAAGTACGGCCTTAAAACCGCAATAATCATAATCGGGCTCTTTGGCCAATAATATCAGCATCAAACAACCCTATGGTGGTACATAGGTTTGGGAAAATACCAAATTTCCCTCTCGATGCTAAGTACTACTCCCCGACAAGCTCAAAACGCATTAGAAAATCCACCACAACATCACAAGGGTCTATCATAAAGACCAAATCAAATCTCTTTCACATTTATCAAATCATATCAATTTGTGAATTCCTAACTCAACACATTTTAGCTCAAAACATTTTAATCATCCTCAACATCAACAAGGTACCAATGCATTGAACCATAACCGACTCGACATTTGGACAAGGATATGAAGACTCAATACATAATATTTTCAATAATTTAACTCATCAAAACCATTTGGAAAATACCAAGACTCATTGCAACTTCGATATCAATATACCCAATAACTCAAATCATCATAAGAAAGCTCAAAATTTGACACATGGCTCGAAAACACTTGGAAATACCAATAATTCATTCTTGAACTTAAAACGTGGATACATATTCAAAATATATCAATTCTTGATAGAAACAGCAAGAATCTCAATATTAAATGTCAATTCATAGAAAGAAAATTGTAAAATACTCATGTGATTCAAAACTTACAAGTCAAATCTTTATAAGTTCATAATCGAATTATTTAGACATAATTCAACTTACAAAACCATTTGAATCCATTAAATAATCATAATTGGCAAGCTTGAACAATTTACATATATACATAATCAAAATCTCATGGTAGGATATCTTGGAAATAAATTCATTTGCCAAACTCATAATAATCCATAATAAAAATTAAAGATAAAGGCACAAGAACAGAAGAATTATTCTTGTTCAAACCCCACATACCTAAAAATGTAAGATGAATATGAACTTCCAACTTTGGAACTTTATTCACGAAAATAAAGGGTGCTTTCGAAGACCTTAACATGATCAAGTCAAATCCCAAATCAATTTAAAATTTCTACGGTTCAATCAAGAGACATATAAAGATGAAATTTGAAGTAGTAGGGTTGGGGTTTGAGTCATAGGACATTTTGGAGAAAAATGAGCTATTGAATGCTCTTAATGGACTTAAATCCATGGCTTACCCGGATGGATTGGAGTGGGAATGACCAAAATACCCTTAAAAAT
>NW_025869176.1:0-4538 GCF_002878395.1 Capsicum annuum
GTTCTTTGAATTCTATTCAGCAAATGGTATAGATCATAACTTCTCAACTCATAGAACACCATAGCAAAATGGAGTTGTGGAGAGAAAAAATAGAACTTTGGAAGATATGGCTAGAACAATGATACTTGCAGCAAATGTTGTAAAAAACTTATGGGTTGAGGCAATAAGTACTGCAACATATATCATAAATAGATGCATGATCAGACCTATGTTAGAGAAGATTCCCTATGAATTACTAAAAGGAAGAAAGCCAAATATTTCTCATTTTAGAATCTTTGGGTGTAAATATTTTATACATAATAATGGAAAGGACAATCTAGGAAAATTTGATGCTAAAAGTGATGAGTGAATCTTCTTAGGTTACTCACTTTATAGTAAGGCTTATAGGGTTTTAAAGAACAGAACTAATTATGTTGAAGAAAGCCTGGTTTTTAATGAATCCTGTGATAAGACTAATCTGCAGAAAGAAAGTGACACTAAGGAACAGGTTACACAACCCGGTTCATCGACCGAAGTTACTAAACAAGGAAGCATCTTGATAGGGAAACTGAATCTAAAGGTACAGTGACAGGGGGAACTGAGCCACCAACTACTCCAGCTCAGAATATCAGCAGTGATCCTAGTAGCTCACTAAGCTTGATCCCAAAAGGATACAAATATCAAGAATCACATCCTATTGATAATACCTCACCTTTGAGATCACTACAAGGTCTGGTTTGAGAAGTATGTGTGCCTTCAAGGTATTTTTGTCAGATATTGAGCCTAAGAAGGTAACTAAAGTATTTCTTTATGCTGATTGGATTTTAGCCATGCAAGAAGAGTTGAATCAGTTTGAGAAAAGCAAAGTATGACACTTAGTCCCTCTCCTCAAAGATAAATCAGTAATAAGGACTAAGTAGGTGTACAAAAATAAAGTTGATAAGCATGGAACAGTTACAAGAAACAAGGCAAGATTGATGGTCCAAGGATATAATCAAGAAGAAGGAATTGACTTTGATGAGATTTTTGCTCCTGTAGCTATACTTGAAGCTATAAGATTACTTGTTGCCTTTGATGCATATATGGAGTTTTTCTGTATTAGATGGATGTAAAGAGTGCATTCTTTAATGGCATTCTCAAAGAGGAGGTTTATGTTAAGCAACCTCCAGGATTTGAAATCAAGGAGTTTTCTGATCATGTGTACAAACTGGACAAGGCTCTGTATGGGTTAAAACAAGCCCTAAGGGATTGGTATGAAAGATTGTCAAATTTTTTACTAGAGAATGGTCATACCAGAGGTAAAATTGACAATACCTTTTTCTTGAAAACTAATGAAAAGAATTTGTTAGTTGTGCAGGTATATATGGATGACATTATTTTTTATTCAACCAACATGAATATGACTCATGAGTTGTGAATTTGAGATGAGCATGGGAACTGAATTACTTTTGGGGATTGTAAATAAAACAATCAGCATCAGGGACAGTGATCCATCAACAAAAGTATGCAAAAGAAATTCTCAAAAGATTCTCCATGGAAGAAGCAAAAGAGATCAGTACTCCTATTGCCACAACTACAAAGCTTGATCTAGATGAAACAAGTCCTGATGTGGAGCAAAAAATGTATAGAGGTATGATAGGGTCATTATTATACCATACAGCAAGTAGGCCTGACACTGTGTTCAGTGTGGGGCTATGTGCTAGGTTTCAAGCAAAGCCTAAAGAATCATATCTAAAATCAGTGAAAAGAATCTCCAGATACTTAAAGGAAACTAGTGATCTTGGCTTATGGTATCCCAAAGGTAGTAACTTTGATTTGGTAGGATACTCTGATGTTGATTATACAGGATAGTTGGTTGACAGGAAGAGCACTACAGGCATGGTACACTTTCTTAGATCTTGTTTGATTACCTAGTCCACTAAGAAGCAAAATTCAGTAGCCTTGTCTACTGCTGAAGCTAAATATGTTGTTGCAGGTTCTTGTTGTGCTCAATTGCTATGGATTAACCAACAACTATTGGACTTTGGTATAAATGTTGGTTGTGTTCCCATTTTTTGTGATTATACAAGTGCCATTAACATAGCCAAAAATCCTGTTCAACATAAAAGAACTAAGCATATTGATATTAGACATCACTTTCTTAGAGATAATATTGAAAAAAGTCATATATCAATTATGTTTTGTTCTACTGAAGAACAAATTGCTGACATTTTCACTAAGGCTTTAAGTAGAGAACAGTTTGAGAAAAATAGGTTAGCCTTGGGGGTGATTAAAATTGCATAAGTCTCCCTCTATGCTTGATTAGAATAACTTAATCTTAAAGTGATTGTTGATTAATTCTGTCTCACACCTTAAGTTGTGTATCCTTATTCTAGGATTCAGAGTGAATTGACCCATTTATGTGCTGATTTTGCAGAAAGACAGGTACACAGGAGCAAATTTATCCATTTTATCCTCAACATTAAGGTACGCTTACAGTTACCTGTAGTGGCATAAAGGGAAACATGTTGACTACATGGTTCTTTGTATTTTATTTAAACTGCCAAAATCCAAGAGTCCTATTTCTTCAGAAAGGCTATCATCCTTTCACATCAGAACTGACCCTCTTAATTATTACGTTTCCTTCACAAAGTATACTTCACACACGATTCATCTTCTCCTTCTTCACTTTAAATACACTTTCTCTCTTCTCATCTTTCATTACTTCAAACACTAAATCACGAAACCAACAAATTATTGCTTCTCTCTCCTTTACCATGGCTTTTTCTTCTTCTACTCCATCTACAGACTCTACCACCTCCCCCTCAATAGCACTAATTCTTCATCCTGATATCACTTTACCTCCACTTATTCCTCTCTAAATCTCAAACAAACTATCCGATTTTGCCATGTTCCAAAATCTGAAAAATCCCTTTGCCAAATTTTCTTCAAAACCTTCATCATCCTCTGAACCCACATTCCCACCTCTAATTCCACTTCAAATCATTGATTGTGATGATATCCCTATTACAGAATTGATTCTACAAAAGTCAAGATCTAAAAAAAAATTCTCCTTACCACCCATTGTTGTTGACGATCACAAATTTGGCGAACCTATTCCTGTTCGACCCACTTAACGAACTCCACATACTCGTCAGCGAAAGAATCAGGAAGATGCTTCCCTTGCAAAAAATCTTTAAGCAAGCAAGCGGAGGCATGTTGCTAAGTCTGCTCCTCCTCCTCCTTCTCCCTCCTCACCTAACATTCTTCTTTGCTCTAAGCGTAAGGGTAAAAACATCAAAGCAAAAGTTCCCAAACCCTCCTCTCAGATAAAATCCTCCCATACCCCAAAAGCTTCTTCGTCTCTTTAACCCTCCTTTCCCTCCAAAGTTTCATCCTCATCCAAAGCATCTCCTGCAAAATCATCCTCTTATATGAAGAAACAGGTCACCAAACCTGTTCCTTCTGAATCATATGAGTCTGACTCCCCTATTGATCCTACTACTGAATTGGATCCTGATTTTGAAATCCCTAATACTTCTTCACATCAGGGAACTCCTGCTGAGCACTATCTCCATTTTCAAAAGCATAAATTAGCTAGGGGTCATGTTGTTAATGGTTTTGGTGGTGATTCCATGCAAATCGTGTTGGAGAAACTGGAGTTTCAAGGATGGTCACACCTATTTCTTCAGGGTGATCTTCAAAGGAAGTTTGCTAAACATGAAGTATATGAATTTTATACTAATGAGGTGGCCATTGGTGAGTTATTTTCTACAACTATCAGGGGGAAGAACATAAATCTGTATACTACCAACATTGCTCGAATCGTACATATTTCTTCAGGGGGTGGGGGCACTATGTCAAGGGTACCTGGCCACCGCTTAAAGTTTTGGCTTCTGCTCTTGATATTTGTAGTAAGTTTTGACACACCTTTTTTTCGTACTCCAAAAAATTAATTTTTAAGTTCGAAAGAGTTTTATTATTAAGTGAGAAAAAATGAAAATTTTGTTCCGAAAAGGATTTTTTAATAATTAAATTCAGAGTCGCCACTTGGCATAATCCGGTGTGCCAAGTCACCTTTGGAAAATTCTTTTCGAAATAGTTTGACTCTTTAAAACTGGTTTGCGAATAGAGATTCTGGCTAAGGAATTCTGTTGATCGAGGGAAAGGTGTTAGGAACCCCTCGATCCCGTGGTTTGACCATGGTTGCTTGGCGGAGCGTATAGACTAATTTGATATTATGAATATATAAACCACACAAAATCACAAAAAACGAACAATCAAACAAACAAACAAAACAAATCCAAAATTATAATGTCCAGTCCGACTATTACAATCCCAAAATAGAAAAAAAATGCAAAAATATAAACCTACTCTATTCTAAACTAATCCTAAACTAAACTCCCGTGCTCTACCCGATGCCTCGGGCCTTGATCACGAATGTCCTCCGGGTACAAAATTCTTCGGAGCATTCCCTGGATAAATCAATACAAATACCTCGGGGCATTCTCCGGCCAAATGAATACATTTTTTCAATGTGAGAAAACCAAATCATTCACCCAATTTTCAAACATTCAACA
>NW_025869177.1:0-15960 GCF_002878395.1 Capsicum annuum
AGTCTGACCAATTTTATTTGAAGATGGTGGACATTGGCTTAAGGTGCGAGAGTTTAACTTCACCTCCATCACCTTAAGTCCCTTAAGTCCGACCAATTTTACTTGAAGATGGTGCAATGATTTTCTTTAAGTATGGGCCCTTTCACCGATGTATTTATGCGATAATCTTCTCTAAGTATGGGCCCTTTTCAATGTTCAGCTTAAGGCGTGAGAGTCTAACTTTGCCTCTCTTACCCTAAGACCTGACGAATTCGACTTCAAATAGACGTGACTATATTTCACCAGAGCCAAACACATGAAGAACTTTTTTTTCCTTTGTCTTTTTCTTTGCCGGTATATATATAGATTTTTTCGAATCTTGACTTCGTGTCTAATAGAGATTCTTTTATTTATGCAGCTTGAAGAGATGGTTCGCTTTAGAGACTACACATCTTCATCCTCTAAAAGCAAGTATCTTCTAATTGAAGCCGATGACGGTACCATTTTAATCAGGCTATTGACTGAAACTCCAATGGTAGGCAGGTATGCAGATCCGTGGCCACCCTTGCAAAATTCTCTCCATATGTCGGATTGGACTTCAGAACATGACATTGGTGCTAATTGTTTTGCGGAAAAATTTTAACTTTTTGAGAGTCGCCACTTAATTTTGAAAAAGGAATTAAGAAACCTTTAAAGAGTTACTTCAAACGATTCAAAACAGAAAAATCGTTTTAAGTTTTAAAGATTCCGAGTAAGTGGTTCCTATTAACGTTTTAGGAAGTATTAGGCACCTAAAACGTCCGCTAACTTACGGTTATCCGGACTGTTTGAAAACATCTTTTGATTAACTTCTGAAAAGATTAATTTGTTGAAATAGTGATTTGATTTTTTATTTTTTAAAAAAAAACTTGTGTAAAATAGATTTAGGCGACTTAGTAGGGATTTTAACTAAATCTAAACAAAACTAATAAACAAATAAACACATAAAAGGGGAAGGGAGGAGAAAGTAAAGGATTTAGACCATTGGGCCCAAATCAACGAGACCTGTCCTAGTTTAGTTGGGCTTCCGATCCATTTCACCTGTTCTAAACTATTTTTCGAGCCTTTGACTCGAGTCTTGCTCCACCTATATTAAATACAACTTTGGCTTCGAGGCCGAAATAAATGAATAAATAAATGACTAAATGAATAAATAAAAAGAAGACAATAATAAAAATTGAGACTTTTCAAGTCTCTTAGTGACCCCATCAATGGGTTTTGATCCATTTTCCTTCTTCGTCTATCTTCTAGCACCCGCACGCCATGTAATGGACCTCAGGTTTAAAATTCGAACTTGACTCGAAGGGGTAGGCCTCATTGGCCCATTACAAAATGCAAGAGGAGAGGAATCCATTTGGCCTCGAGATATATTTTGCAAGCAAAGAAAAGATAAAGAAATTAATATATGTTCAAGGTGTAAAAGTGACATATTTCAAAGTAAAAGAAACTATCAAGAACCAATTTTTGAATGATAAGAATAAACATACTTGCACAACAATGAGAGTCAACAAATAAAAAATGCAAAGCAAAGACACTCCTTTACATGCCTCATGATTTATGTTCATATTAAGAATGAATAAAGGTAAAAGAAGAAGGCCATATTCAATGAATTAATGCGAGAAACAAACAACGTAAGCTTGCGAAATTAAAGGGATGAGGCAACAAGAAAAACACTCATGATTTCTAGAATTGAACAAACATAGACACCAATCCATATAACAAAAGAAAATAAAGGCTAACTTTTCAATAAAGAGAATCTTTAAATTTCAATTAAGGCGACATTAACGAAAATTCATACGTATAAATTACAACCAACATCTTATTGAAAAACGTGTAACGACCTATGATTTTTATTTCTAAGAAATCGTTGATTCTCTTTTGATATTATGAATAAAAGAGAGACATGAATCAAATCTTTACACTCACAAAGAGTACATATAACAATTCAAAAGGAGTAAGAAAATTAGAATAAAAGTTTAGCATTTCCAAAATTAAAATATCATTTCACAATCATACTATGCATGACTCAAAAATATCTAAATAATTCTATTTAGCCACAAAAATTTGAACTTTCTCATCATTTTGACAAATTTTAAAAACATACGGGAAAAAAGAGGAATAAATATTGTGAATGGAAAATAAAGCTAGCACTTCATCTCTTATATGAAGATTTTGGAGATTCCTTAAAATAATTAACAAGCAAATGACAAATTCTTGATTTAATCAATTACTATTTTTATGAAGGTGAAATAAATAATAATAACTATTCTTCCAACATAAAATAAACTACTTTACACGCTAAAATAAATATATCCGCTAACAATGAGTTTAAACAAGACATGGGTATTGTTTTTCAAGTAAAGATCTAAACTTTATCCAAAATAATCAAAAAATAAGGTCAAAAGGCAAAACAATCAATATTAACGATTGTTTTCAACATAAAGAAAAATACTTTACATGCTAAAAACAAACATATTCATCAACAATGAATTTAAAACAAGACATGAGTATATTTTCAAACAAAGATCTAAACTTTATCCAAAATAATCAAACAATAAAGTAAAAAAAGAAGAAACAATCAATATTATCTATTCTTTTCAACATAAAGAAAACAACTTTACATGCTAAAAACAAAACTTTACATGCTAAAAACAAATATATTCACCAACAATGAGATTAAACAAAGCATAAGTACATCTTTTAAGCAAAGATTGAAACTTTATCTATAATAATTAAAGAATAAAGTCAAAAAAGGCACGTACAACTATTGCTAGCTCATTTTTATATCATGAATATGAAAATAATTAAAATATCGCTATCACAACGTCCTATGGCCTTTAAGCCATCTATAGCAAACAAAATTATAACTACGAAGAAAAAAAAGATGAAGAGAGAAAAAAAAATGATAATAAAACTTAAAAAAAAAAAAGGAAAGATGTGTTTACCTTTTTGGGGGCACCAAAATGAAATTACGAGATTCGTCGGAATCAACCACAACCGAAAAACGTCGCCGGAAACTTGAAATTTTTTATTAGCCGACCAACTCTATGAAACAAAATTTTTTACAAAATAAAAATAACTATTTTGCTCAAAATGATTTTTTCACCTTTCTAGCCTTTTTTTCTTACTTTTCCACCCTCCTTCTCTACCAAAGTAGTGGTAGTATTTATAGGAGAGAATAGGGTGTTTTCTTCTTTTCTCCACCAGTGTGGGAGAAAAATATTTATAGGGAAGGATAGAGATTTATTTCTTGTCATCCACCAATGTGGGAGAAAAAGCATTTAGGGGTGCTTTTGGAATGTAAAAATTGAAGTAAGGTGACGTGGAAGATAATGTGGGGGAAAATAGTACAATATAGTACAATCTTTGAATTTCAAAATTAGGAAAGGACAAAGTTGGGGGGAATAGTGCAATGTAGTACAATTTAAATCTATTTTTTTGTGGAAATTGGGTAGAAGTTATGAGAGTTCTTAAAAATTTTGGGGTTATTTAAAATATAACTCCAATTAGGATTTAAAATTTAGTCATATTTATTTATTTGACCAAATTAAAAATCAATTGACGAATTGCATTGCAATTATGACCAATTTGATTTCAATTATGGCCAAATCTAATAGATTGGCTAAATTAAATTAAAATTCGATACGAATTAATACTTCTTTTAATTTCGAGCTTCTTAATTTAATAAAATCAAATGCATATTTATCCAAATAAATTATTTTTGAGAATAAATTATATTTAAATCAAGATTTTAATCATTTGAATTATTTTCAAGATGAACACTAATTAAAAGCCGATATTTTATAAAATAAATATTTAAGTGACAAATTATATAATCTCGTATAACTGAACACGATAATATATAATCGTTACTTAAAATGAAAAAATCACGTATGAAAAATATTTTAAAAAAAAAAATTATTTGGATGAAATAAATATTTTGGTTTTATTAGAAACTGAAGAAACTCAGGATTAAATTTAGCCGTGGAGGGCAAAAATTAGGTGTCAACACTAATCGATTGGTTAAAGTATGGCTTCTTTGTACTCCCAACCAACGTCAATTGAATATTGTGAGTACCTTTCCTTGCTTAGGACGTTGGGTACTTAAAGGAGAAGTACATTGGGGGGGTACCATGGAGATAACCGGTGAATATCGTCATACTCAAGGATATTGGGAATGGACCGAGGACATATTGGCTAGAAGTGCATAAACCTTGAAGGCAGCAAAAATATATGGTGCCGTTTAAGCTTCACAGCTTACCTATGATCGAAACTCGAACATATTACAGGCATTCTTTGAGGCTTGGTGTCCAAATACCAATACATTGCTTACTTCAGTTGAAGAGCTATCCATATCCCTTTGGGACTTATACAAAATTGGAGGTCGGCCTATCGGAGGCCTTTCTTATGAAGAAGTGGTGCCCGAAGCGAAGGAGCTTACAGGTGTTGATGAAAAGAATGAGAAATTTATCCCTCGTTCTTGTGAATCCTTGTTTATAGCTTTTCAACATCTTCAAGAAGGAGAGGCTTGTAATCCGAGAGTTCCTTTATGCAAGTGGATAAAATTTTGGTGCAAAAGGATATTAAGATACGACTTAGCCCCACCGAGGAAGGAGAAAAAATCTGCTCGCTTGAAGTCAACCGATAACCCAACTGGGACCATTCTAAATGCTGCGAAGTGGATGCCACGTTTTCTAAACTTGGAGTGAAGTATGAACAAAGAACCGATACGTATTTGGCAGCGTTCCTATCATGTTGGTTGTGCACCTTTGTATTTCCCTCTAGGGATGGATTTTTCATTCGTCCGGGAACTTTTAGAATTGCAGCTATGGTGGCAGATAAGCAAACTTTCAGTCTTGCCGTTCCAGTCCTATCGAGTATTTATAATGGTCACAATAAAGTCTACAAATCTTCACCACTTGAGCAGCTCAGATTATCCTTTCCTATCCATTATGTGTATGGTTGGCTCGCTTACTATTTTAAGACACATTTTCCACTTTCTAATGGACCATCTGTTCCATTGATGACGTCATATTTCGTCAAGGGCGGGGCAAGGTATTTTGATGGAGAGTTTGCCAGAAAATGCATCCATCAAGGTGACACTATTACTCGGGCTTCCACTATGCCGATCCAGGCCGCTCCTTGTCATTTTAAAGATGATGATAAGGGTGACGAGTCAGAGATAAGCTATTTCATGAGCCTCCGTTTTAACTTACTCCCTTTTAGATATGGAGGTTCATTCATACTTGAGCCATACAGTCCCACCGGTTTAGCCGTCAGTTTGGATTTTATCAAGGCCTTCCCGGAGTCTTGGAAGATGATATTCACAGTGCTTCATTAGATGAAGGCCTTAAATTTCATCGAATTTGTGCATTGCATGGCTTTATGTCAAAAGCGACTTTCCCTAAAGCCACACCCAATGTGCGAAGATATTTATCCACACCATATAAATCTTGGTGGGACAAAGTTCATGGGAACTTTCTCAAAGTTAATTTACAATCTTTGGTGAATGTTGTAGGTCCGATTATTGACATTCCTCAAGAACATGATGAGGGTGTCCCAAATGTGGATAAGCCTCCAGTTTTGAAAGCTAAGGTAGTAATTCCATGCAAAGTCAAGGGACCTCCACATGCAGAAACTCAGAAAGAGGAGTTTCCTGCCCTGGCTCAATCGGCTTTCAATAAACGAACCTTTCAAGATGAGAGCGATGGTAGTCACAGAGATCGTTGTTGGAAGAAGGCAAAACCATTTTTGGTGAAGCAAAGTGATTCTAACACCCATGTGAAGATTTTTGCTAGTTCATCAAAGACTTCGCTAGCTATCGAGAAGGTAATGACTCAACTCTTCTACTATTTCACAGTATATGCATTGCCTTTATATACCCCTCATATTATGTTTTTCTTTGTAGGCGCAGCCAGACAATGTCCAGATTTTGGAAGTTCCTCATCAAAGTAAGCCACAAGATAGTAGCGAGTCTGTAGTAGGTCCAGACTCAAGGGAGTTACTTTTATCATCCAAAGAGGTTACTTCTAACTCTTGCGGTAAAGTCAAAGAAAATGCGGAGTCAAACTTTTCCCGGCAACCAGCAGTGACCATGTCTGTTTTTTATGGCAAGAAGGTCATTTCAAAGCTTAAAAAGAAATTTATCATGAAGGCTTAGGCTAGTATCCATACTAAACTTCCAGACCTTACTCCAAATCGTGCTTCTTCTATCCAAGATGACATCGAAGTCATACTCAATGACATGAGTGTAATGGGGGCAGATATTTCCCCCTTACAAGATTTATTGGGGTATTTCTTTGGGATGGCGACTTCCTATGACCAAGCACAATCCGTCCTTGTTGATAAGACCACAACAATTAAAAAGTCAGAGCCATATTTAAAAGCCAAAGAATATCTTGAGCTTGTACTGAGGGAGAGGGATAAGAAATTTGAAAAAGTTTTTGCTGCCTGCAAATCTCTTGAGAAGGCGAGAAAAAAGGTGAAGAAGTTGAAAGCTCATCGAGATGCTGCCAAGCAAGAAGCTGCAGAGATGGAATCCAAAGTTTTAGCTGCTGAAGAAGAGTTTTCCAAGTGTTCTGATGTCTCCCTTGCAACAACAAAAGCCTCAAAGGTCGTAAAGAATAAGAAGCAAGTCTTAGAGACTGCTCTACAAGATTTAGTCAATTATAAGCTATACTTAGATTAGCCTTACGATATGTCTTCCTTCAAACCTTCTTGTTGCTTTCTTTTACCTTTTTTTATTGAGTAGTCGGATCTATTAGTCATAATGGAAACTCTTTTTATTTATATTGCACATTTATTTTAATATATCCTTTGAATTCCAACCCCAAAAATTGATTGCTTATTTTGATGCATTGATGTCGTTATATTAAACTCTGGCTTTTCTCTTCCAAAATTGTTTCTCATTGGCTTCACGTCTTTGTCTCACAACCCAGTTGGACTTACAACTTCAATTTGAAAGCCTTAAGAATTAAAGCTTTTAACTTCATAATTGATAATTGCATGTGTGGTAGATCTATGCGTCAACTGTAAGCTTTGGGTATTACAAATCCTATCGAAAGAGCTTCCTTTTCTTTTGATGGGTTGCCCCAATTGAGCCACAAGTATTTACATAACTCCAATACTTAATTGAGATGTATGCATACTTAACTTTCATACGACGGATCAAATGGGGACATGTATTTTTTTTGACACTCATGCAACTGAACTCAGAATGAAATATCAAACGCCTACGTACCTCAGTAAAGAGGATCAAGTCACAACGTAGTTCTGGGTGAGTTTTTTTTTTTTTGTGTATGTGTGTCCTAAGTTTTGCCTTGGCCACCTCTTTTGTGGTTTTCAACCTAGTGGACATTTTTTATGAGCCATTCACAGTTTATACTCTTGCGGGCTAGGAGTGGACATGCAGTTTATACTCGTGCCTTAAGAAGTGTCATCTTCCTTTAAGGATAGTACCTCTTCAAGAACTTGGCATTGATGGGGCCAATCCTCACACCATCTGCATCGACAAGCTTGTAAGCACCATTTGAATATGCCTCTTGTACAACATATGGTCCATCCCACTTTGGGGTGAATTTACCCCCAGACTTACAAAAAGTAATAATGGGTCTTCTTACTGTAAGGACTTGATCTCCAACTTAGAAACACCTCAAGCGAACCTTTTTGTTGAAAGAATGAGATAGCCGGGCTTGGTAACATTCAAGATTTTGTTGAGCCTCCAGCCTCTTCTCAGCAAGAGCTTCTAACTCCGCAAGATGAAACTTAGCATTTTCTTCATCGATGAGCTCTTCTTGAATAGCTAGTCTCAAAGAAGGTATTTGACGCTCAAGTGGCAGGATTACTTCAACTCCAAAAGCAAGTGAGTATGGAGTTGCTTGCGTCGGTGTACGGTAAGTTGTCCTATACGCCCATAAAGCTTCTTCCATTCGCTCATGCTAGTCTCGTTTGGATTTGGAGACGACTTTCTTCAGCAAATTCCATAAAGTCTTATTGAATGCTTTGGCTAGACCATTGGCGGCAGCATGGTACATAGAAGACTTGCGCTGCTTGAAACCAAAGAGATCGCAGAATTTGTTCATCAGTTTATTATCAAATAGCTTTCCATTGCCAGTTATTATGTACTGAGAAATTCCAAAGCGGTAGACAATATTCACTCGGATGAAATTTGCAACATTTTCTTTCTTTACTTCCTTGAGAGCAACAGCTTCAGCCCATTTCGAGAAGTAATCTGCTGTGGCCAAAATGTATAGGTGTCCACCAGAAGATTTTGATAGTGGACCAACAATATCCATTCCCCAAGCATGGAATGGCCAAGATGCTACAGTTGGGTGTAGTACCTCTGGAGGTTGATGTATGAAATTTTCATGGAATTGGCAAGCTTTGCATCTTCTAGCATAGTCCAAGCAATCTTTCACAATCGTTGTCCAATAATATCCCATCCTTTTAACGTGAAAATGGAGCTTTGGTCCAGACTGATGCGATCCACAAACTCCTGAGTGCGCTTCTTGCAAGGCTTGGATTGCTTCTTTCTCTGCCAAACACCGTAAGAGTACTCCTTCAAATGATCTTTGGTACAATGTGTCTTTGTAGTAAAGAAAGCAAGGTGCACGATGACGAATGTCAGTCTTTCTCCTTGGATCTTTTGGAAGTATCCCATAACACAGGTAGTCGATGCTAGGTTGTAGCCAATCTTCTTTTACAGCTTCGAAAACGGTAACAAGGTATTCAACCTTACCTTTTATGTCCTCATCCTCATTTGATGGTGGTACTACCCATTCTTGGCGGATAGTAACTCGTGTTTGATTTGGAAGAGTTAGAGTTGAGGTCAAAGCAGCTAGGGCATCAGCATACTTATTTTATTTCCTTGGCACATGCTTGAGGGTTACTTCTCCAAGCCATCCCATCAACTTCCGTGAATAATCATGATATGGTCTTAACTCAGGCTTCCTGACTTCATAACTTCCTAACAACTGCTTTATCACCAATTGGTAGTCACCAAAAACTTATAATTGCAGTTGCTTCATGTCGACAGCCATCTCTAGCCCGAGTATGAGCGCTTGATACTCGGCAACATTATTGGAGCAACGATTCATCAAGGTAAAAGAGTAGGGGATGACCTCTTCTTGTGGAGTGACAAACACTACGCCAGCACCAGCTCTGTCTCGATGTGCAGCACCATCAAAGTACATCTTTCATGGGGATCTAACTTCAACAGTCATTGCATCTTCATCAGGAAGTTCATCGCTCAGTTCTCAGTCATCAGGTATTGGGTGATCTGCCAAGAAGTCAGCCAATGCTTGTCCTTTTACAGCCTTTTGAGGGATGTACACGATCTCAAACTGCTGAAATTGGAGGTACCACCTTGCAAGTAGGTCACTAAGGACTGGTTTCGACATCACAAACTTAATGGGATTTGCCTTGGACACAAAACGAATAACGTGATATTGAAAGTAGTGTTTCATCTTTTGGATAGAGAAAGCCAATGCCAGACATAACTTTTCGATCGGAGAATATTTTAGCTCATTTGGTGTCATCATTCTGCTCAAATAGTACAAAGAGTTTTCTTTGCCTTCACTATTTTTCTGAGCCAATAATGCTCCGACTGACCTTTCTTGTGCCGCGATATAGAGTATTAGTATTTTTCCAAGTATGGGTGCCGCAAGAACTGGTGGCTTCATTAACTATGATTTGATACTCTCAAAGGCATTACTATAAGCTTGGTCAAATTTGAAGGGAGTGTCCTTCATGAGACGGCTAAATGGTTGATATTTTCTGGCCAAGTTTGAGATGAACCTCCTTAAATATACTAGCCTTTCTTGAAGGCTTTTTAACTAATGAATGTTTCGAGGCTCGGGCATCTTTAAAATTGCATCGACCTTGTCTTGATCAATTTTAATTCCTCAGTGTCGCACAATGAAGCCAAGAAACTTTTCGGAAGTAACTCCGAAGGCACACTTCAATGGATTCATCCTAAGCTGATATCTTCGAAGTAACTCGAACAACATTCTTAGATTTTTTAAGTGGTCATCTCTCTTACTTGACTTCACCACTAGATTATCCACGTAGCATTACACATTCTTGTGGATTAGGCTATCAAAGATGTTTTGCATAGCCCTTTGATAAGTGGCGCCAGCGTTCTTCAAACTAAAAGGCATCACCTTGTAGCAATAAATACCTTTGGGCATACGAAATGCAGTGAGCTCTTCATCTTTTAGTGCTATGCGGATTTGGTTGTAACCGGATGAACCATCCATGAAGGACATTGCCTCATAACCAGTGGTGGCATCAATCATCAACTCTGGTATGGGGATTGGGAAATCATTCGTAGGACATGCATTGTTGAGATCTCGAAAGTCGACATAAACTCGAATTTGGCCATTCTTCTTCCGTACTGGAACAATACTTGAGATCCACATGGGATATTTAACTTCACGAATAAAGACATCTTCAATGAGTTTGTTAACTTCATTTTCAATAGTGGAACCAACTCTGGCCTAAAGCGCCTTTAAGCTTGCTTAACAGGACGAGCACCATTCTTGACCGCCAACTGATGGACCGTTACTTTCGGATCTAAGCTAGACATTTCCTTATAAATCCAAGCGAAGACATCCATATATTCTTTGATTATATTCATATACGCGATTTCTTTCTCCATCTCTAGAAAAGCACTCAAGTAAGTTAGTCTTAGTCTTCATCTATTCCAAGGTTAACTTCTTTCAAGGGATCTATTGTGGCTTTCACTCCTTCTTCAAGTTGAAGTGGAGTATCTCCAGCATCTTTCTCCTCTTGAGGATCATCATCGTTGATGTATATATAGTGACACCAGAAAGTATCTTCCATCTCTTCATCAACCTTCATTTGAGATGAGGCCTCATTCTCATTCTGGGCCGTCACATGATAGGAGGAGCTAACACTTTCTTCATTTTCCTCACGTTCCTTGGTATAAACCACAGTATGAGCCATTTCTTTTAACACCTTGTTTCATGAAACTACCAATTTCTTCTGCCGCTATATTCTAGAAGGAATCAAACTTTGGAAATCCTTCTGAATCTTAGGCGAGAAGTGCACTGTCATATTTTGATGACTTTTCCGACACTAGTTACTTCTCTTCTTATTTAGATGACCCAACCTCTCAAATACAAAAGTTCTTACGGTTGATTCTCCAAGTTGGTTAAAGACAGAAGGCCTTTTGTTGGATCCCTTCTTATGGAGATACAAATTGGAGGTGGTTGTGTGTATCCTAGTCCTTCATGTGTCTGCCTTGTTGTAATTTCCAACGAAAGTTTACCTAACCTTGATGGCTCATTAGGATTATATCCAGCCTTTACAAATAACTTGTATGCCTTTGGGTCGAAGCCCTCCTTTGTCCGCTTCGTAGGGAGTGTTACATCTTGTGGCGAATTTTGAGCCACAGCTAGCCTTGAGGATGGATTTATCGCGTTAATCTTCCTAATAGGTAAAGTTAGCCCATTTAGCACATTATCTTGGGCATCAGATGGGTGATCTTTCTCTTTCTTTACCTTTGGCACGTAGCGAAAAACAGGAGTTGCCTTATTTTTCATAGGAGCGGCGCTTTCTTCATTTGAAGTGGAGAGAGGATTTTTAGTGTCAACCTTTTCAATAGTCACCAGATCATCACACTTGGTATTAGTGACATCATTAACCTTTTTCTCATCCACAACATGCTTCTTTAAGTAGAATTATGCATCGACAAAATGTGACTCAGCTTCAGTGAATGGCTTGTCATCGGCAACTATCTTTCTTTCCACTCCGCCTTCGAGGTACTTTAAGTATTGGTAGTAAGAGGATGAGATAATTTTTTCCTGTGCACCTAAGGCCTACCAAGCAATATATTGTATAAAGTTTTGGCATTGATTACATGCATCAATGGGTTTGATTGAAAATCATCCATACGAACCCCCAATTTGATACATCCCATGGCCTTCTGGCCCTCTTGGTTAAAGCTTTGGATCATTATACAACTTTCGTCCAATTCGCTAGGAGCGATGCCAAGTTCCTTCATCGTTCGAATAGGCAGGATGTTGACTCCAGATCCCTCATCTATCAAGATTCTAGTGATCTTCTTTCTTAGAATTTGACCCACCATGTATAAGGGACGGTTATGTAGGGCCTCACCAAGCAGAAGATCGTTATTTGTGAATGTGATTTTTGTATCACATACATGTGCCTCTTCGCCAAGAGTTTCAGCAAGCTTTTTGGAAGGTGAAGGAACCTCCATGGGTAGATTTTCACCCTTTGCCCCCTCTTTGGCGGTATTAGAACAAGACGCCTCAAGGTTGACTTAGGCAGTCTGAAACCAACTCGGTAAGAATTCCTCTAAAGTCACCGGACGCTGAGATTTTTAGTGGTGAAGGTGAGTCACCCTCGTCTTCTTTGGGAATTCAACCAACTTCTGTTTCCTTGGTTTCTTTATCATTCTCCTTCTGGTTGGCTGCTTGGACAACTCCTTTCGCTGACTCATCCTCCTGCGTCTGCGCCTCGTCAGCAGAGTCCAACCTTCATCATTGCCTTCGTCAACTGAAGACCTTTCAGGCTCTAATATTTTTTTATTATGCTTCTTGACACATATTTAGACTGGCTCAAGCGAGCCAGAAGTAATAGAGATTTGATGAGAACTGGACGTCTCATCGTCGAAGAAGATCTTCTCTTTTGCCAGTTGCATGACTTTATCTTTAAAGAAAAAACACTTTTCCAGAGGATGAATTACGATTCTATGAATTACGATCCTATGATATTTGCAATAATTAGGTTCATTGGTCCTTCCAGCTTCATTTGGACGCTTCATCTCTGGGAGTTCAATGAGCTTATACTCAAGGAGTTCATCAAAAATCTCAGCAACATCAGAATCAAGGAAGAGATATTACTTTTCTTGGATCTCCTTTAAAGTTTTCTGATTCGGACGTGCTCCAGAAGTCGTCTTCACACTTTACTTCTTGCTCACCTTGGTGGTGACCTTCATAGGAGACACGTCAAAATTCATGGATTCTTTGTTATCATTTTTTGGGACAAACTTACCCCATTTTTTTGGGTTCTTATTTATCCTTTCCCCTTCGAGGGTCATGAATAGGCGCTCCTTCCTTTCCAGCAGAAACCATGATCAACTCCATGTCATGAGCACAAGTAGCTAACTCTTCAAAGGATTTTGGTTTAATTCTTTGCAAGATGTAGAGAAGCCCCCAGTACATTCCTTGGAAGCACATCTCTATTGCAGAAGCTTCACTAAGCCTATCTTTGCATTTTAGACTCGCATTTCTCCATCAACTGATGAATTCGATGATTGGCTCGTCCTTTTTTTACCGAGTATTTGTGAGCTCTATCATGCTCACTGGACGCCTTGTGCTATAAAACCGATTTAGGAACTCGTGTTCCAATTGCTCCCAAGTACTATCGATGGAGTTAGGCTCGAGATCTGTATACCAATCAAAGGCATTTCCCTTTAGAAAATGAACAAACTGTTTGACAAGATAGTCACCGTAAGTTCCATCGTTATTACATGTCTCGACAAAGTGTGTGACATGTTGTTTTGGGTTACCTCTGCCCTCAAATTGTTAAAATTTGGGGGGTTGATAGCCAGCAGGTATTTTGAAGCTATTTATTCTTGCGGTGTAAGGCTTGGCATATGCAAGAGAAGACTTTGTGACAACATCATACTTGTCCTTGAGGGTCCCTTCAATAAATTCCCTCAATTGCCTAATTGGGATCATTCCCTCAGCAGAAACTTGCACCTCTTTAGTCGATGGTGTTTGTTTCACAGGGTTTTCTATCTCATGAACCTCTGGAGATTTTTTCGGTGCATGGCCAGATTCTCCGTCTATCAATCTTCCACCCTATCCACTATCTTATCAATCCTAGCCTCTTGATTTTGAACATAGTTGGTCAGACCTTCAATTGCCTTTGTCAGATTCGCAAGATGCTCCTCCATAGAAGAGGCATCAGTTACCATTACTTGCATAATCATCGGAGATGTTGGAGAGTAACATGGATTATCGCGTAGGTTGATCTTCGAAGTGCTTAACTTATGCGGTGTAAGTGGAGATGACTCATTTGTTGAACGACCATCGCTCTTTGCGCCAGAGTATTTGGAACCAGAATGCTCAAGTAGAGCAAGAGTCTTCTTAAACGATTCCACGACACTGCTTCCTCCTTCTGAAGCACTTGTATTGAACTTCGTTCCTTTTGGGGTTGAAGATCCAAAAATTAGAGTTGGCGCGGACGGCACTAGATGTGTTTGTTGTCCTAGCAAACCTGCCTTGCTCCTAGTGACAACTCCTAAACTTCCGAAAGTAGCACCAACGATGCTTTCCACTTCAGCAGAGAACCTTGAATCAGCAGCTTTGGAAGCAGTTGATTGAGAGTTGATCTTCTTGGAAGCCATTTCAGCGTTCTTAATCTTCAAAGTCTGAAAAGTTGAGATGAGAGGTAGAGATCGTTCCACTGGGCGCGCCAGAATTTGTTGGACAATAAAATTTTGAGGCCGAAAAATAAATAATTCGAGACAAGAAAATATTGCAACAATAAATTTTATTGATTTCAATGAGAGTATTACAATCTCTATGAATCCTCTGATTCGCCTTTTCAAATATAAATTCGAGGGCTTAAAGCTTAATCTTGAATTTGAACTTGATTTGATGGACTTGAGGGATTTGATATTGACTTGTGCTTGAATTCAAGGGCTTTTGAGCTTGTTCTTGAATATTACGGTCTTGATCTTGAATCTTAATGAACTTAATTTGAATGCTTGAGCTTTTTAGAGAAATTGCAGCATTTGATCCACGAGTTTTCTCTTGCTACTTGTTAGAGATTTAGGGGTCCTTTTTCTGAATTATGAGGCCCCTATTTATAGTTGTAGGAAAGGAAGAGTCATGATGAATATGAACTTCCTTTGACCAATCAGATTTAACTGATGTGGCGCCTTTTATGGGTTTTTATTTCATGGGTCTGCTGCATCAGTTTGACATGTGGCACGGTCCTATTGGCTCCTTCACTTGACTTGGCATGCCATGTCATTTGACACGTGGCGCTTATTTGGGCCTCTAGAATATGACAATATCTTGGGCTTAGTAAAGTGGGCTGATCATTTGTAGCCCAAATTAATGGATAACCCAATAAATATTGGGTCTTATTTAAATCCATACACATTTAGACTTAAATAATTAATTCAATTATATTAATCCGCAATATTTATTTGGGACTAATATATTTTGAATTTAATATAATCCGAATTTTATACGAATTTAAATTTAATAAAATTGTATCGCCCGCAGACATATTCACACCAGACAGATCTACAATGAAAGGTTGTGTAGAGCAGAGAAGTAATGAAAACATTGTACATTCAACAAACAAAAAACAAAAACTCTCTGAAAACACAATAAGAATGGACTCACACATATTGCAGAACATCATCCTAATAGATCAACCAATGAGCTGGTTCTGAGCCAGTTCGACTCTCAGTGAAAGCGCCAATGTAACGATTTTGCACTTTATGCACGCAATTAATTTGAGTTAGATCGTTCTGCAGAAGGTGTTGTATATGCACTTTGTTTTCTAATCGGGTCGATCATAGTTTTAGCACTTCATTTATCAGCTTCTGGTGCTTTATTCATGCTGGTTACATCTAAGCCCTCTGATAGATATTTTATTTAGAACAAAAGATTGGTTATAATTATTTAGAAACATTTCAAGATGGGAATGGAGTAACATTGCCAGTAAAATTTCAAAGTTCGAATGGAATGGAACAGTCAGATCAAATACATAATCGAGAATATATAGATGTAGCATTTTACATTGTAAATAGTAAATTTGACTCGAAACTGCATGGTCTATATAGCGGTAAAACATAGTGATAATGGTCACAGACATACCTGAACTTTCATTTTTTCGCGATTTTCACACCTCAACTATCATCTATTCTGCTCG
>NW_025869178.1:0-24668 GCF_002878395.1 Capsicum annuum
AAAGAGGAGAGGGGTTTTTTTAGTTGGAATTGAGAGATAGGCATGGACCCATATCATAAACCATTACACAATAGTACAAAAGAGGAAAGCTACTCTTCCCGAAGTTGAATCTAAGGAGTTGCCCATGCATGAAAAGAAAGCTACTAATTGTGAAGTTATGTCTAAGAAAGAGATCAGGAAAATAGTTTACTACTCATGAACTCAAATGGAATCTACAAGTGTAAACCTCCTCTAAGAATCCTTGGAACTTGTGCCAACTCACATGAAATTAACAAACAAATGACTTAGATATGTAAGAGTATGAAAAGTGGCAACTCTACAGTCAAATAAAGAGAGGGTGTGTGGAGTAATTTGGTAGCTTTGTCACAACCTTATCCTCACTACTATAACTTTCATACTTTCTCAAAATATCTTGATGTTTGTATAGGTATATTTGTAAACAAGCCTAGTGAAGGCCTTAAAATGTGAAGAACTATGAGGCACTTGAAAGCTTCCAAAGAGAAAAAATGGATTAAAGTTGATGAGCAATGTAAGAAAGATTATTAATGTATTATTAAATATAACATAGATAACTCTTGCTCTCTATTGAACTAGGAGGATCATTATGTGGCTAGTAGCTAATTGCATGCAAGTATTAGCTTATCCTTTTGTGTGCTTAACGAGAGTTTACCATGTGTTGAGATTAATGACTGTTTTGTATGTGTTTATGATATTTCCAAGACTACACCTTGAAACGAAGTATAAACCAATCATTAAATATAATATATAATCCAACTAGGTTGGGGTCGATCACACAATGAAGATGGTAAGAAGCTAAGTTAGTGCAGTTATTTAACCTATTAATTGATTACTTTTAAAAGGAGGATTGTGGTAATAAGTAACAGTTGTGAACTATTTGTAACCATGTAATAGAGTATCAATTTTATCTTTTGTAATCAATAAGAGTGAATGAACAAGGATAGTATTCCTTATTATTTCACATCACACTAACCGTAGCATACCAGTAATATATCCCGGTGCTTAGCATTCAAAATTTGTAGGTTAGGTTCACCTAAATGGATAGTTGTCCTATTCGACCACTTTCACTAAGTCACTGGATTAGTCCATAAGTGTTTAAGTGTTAAACCTTTTCCTTGATTTCAGATTTTATCTTAGATTAGCTTTTATTGGAAAAAGATCAAGCTATTACATGATGGTTGATAGACTCAAATATCCACTATTAATCCCTTTTTACATTCTTTACCCTTATGGTAAAACAAGTAAGAATTATGGAAAATTCTTTCATTTACAGCTATTAAAAATTAATAAATACTAAGGAAAAACAATGCATGCCTAAATACCATTCAGGATTCACTAAGTACTCTTAAATTATCAAAGAAAGATTAATAATCAAGAATCAAAGTATGTAAATTTTCCAAAAACACAATTTGTATTAACTTAGGACAAAATACTTCAAAGGAGATAGAGTGTGTAAACTGTAAAATAATCCCTAGGAATGTTATATATAGAATAAATAAAACATATCGTAAACATAATAGGATTGCAGGTTTCGTAGTTCATATGACTCGTAGGTTGCTCACACAACTCCTAAGTTTACAATCACAACTCGTACATAGCAATCCTTCCTCTCTATTCACTAACTAGCTATTATTATTGAATCTTACCTATGATATTATTGATCACTCATACCCACTGAGCTCTGGTGGAACCTTTTTCTGTTTTCCTTTTAAGGATCTCAGTACAACATAAAGATGACTCATACCTTCATTAACGACTTCTACATATCACTTGTTGTCACTGACTCAACTTTGAATCTAACTTGTTCCTCTTCTTAATGCTCTGAAAATGAGTCATCTTGATTTGTAGGTACAACCCATGACTCATAGGTATGAGTGGTACAACACTCATTTATTTTAACCTTTATTGGACTTCATCTATATGAACCTTGGAACGACTCTTGTCTTTACCATATGAGTCATACCTTGGCTCTACGTGTCAATACATTAAAATTTTCAAATATTATTTCAATATTAACTTTTGATGCCTATTCTCTTGAACAAACGTACAAACACACGTCAAATCTATACAAAATGCTTAAGAATGTACAATGATCCCTTGTTTTAAGCATCATAAGTTTCATTAAACCATGATACATCAATGCTCTTAACTTAGAACAATTCCTTGTCCTCAAAGAGAAAAAAACTATACTAACATGATGCTTAAGTATAAGAAACCTAGGAAAACTACGACTGTCACACATTATTTGATAATAAATTTCGCATGTTCAATCAGCTTACCTTTCATACTTTTTACAAAATAGTTGCACATAATTTATTATCAAAATGACAGGAGGATTTATGGATGACAACTGTATGAATGGACAATTTTACATACAAAAATGATAGGTACCCTGATAATCACAAGTCAATAATTTAGCACAAAGAAGTTGCAAATATACATTAAATGAAATTGGGACTAGAATAAGTATACTTGCTCAAACAATGTATGCACAATACCATAGGAATTCTTTTATTAATTGTACCACAACTTTTAGAGAGTTGCACTAGGATCATGATAGGAAATTACTAGACATGTGATGTAGGTTTGGGGATGAGTTTTCTATTTTTGGGAATAGAGACTAAACTATCCTTGACAATGCACTAGCATTAGTTCACATTTGACCATTTTTGCCTCCTATTCCACTTTTATTTTATTTTTTCTTCTATAATGGGTGTGATTTTATCACAGACTCAACACTTTTTCCCTTTCTAATTCTTTATCAACTTTTTGGCACACACAACACTCATTTTCCATTTTTAAGAACAAGTCTCGTATTTCCATACCTTGTTATTTTTCTCTTTTACTTCTACAATAGACATCCAAAACTTACGTGATTTGCTTAATTTAAGGTACACAGTGTCAAAAGAGAGACCATGGATAAAACAAAGGTTCAAAGAAATATTACAAAGGTTAATAGGATAATGTAATGACCTGATTTTTTGTTATTTTAGTGAAATATTTATTTCTGGATAATTTGACAATTTTAGCCCTCCCTGTGGTTGCATTGTGATATTTATAGGACATGGGGATGATTGGCATGATTACTAATACACTTTGGTGTGATTTGTGCAAAATTGTAGTTTTTGTTAGTCTTGAAGGTTTATTAGTTAACTTTAGTTAAGATCTTTTGATTTGTGGGTCAAATGACTACACGAACTATGCTAGCTAATTTCAAGCATTAATTTTAGGTTTGTGGCATGGTTCGTGTGGTTTTATAGATTTTAAATCTTTTTTTGACCCTTGGTTTATAAAGTTGCAAAGTTAGGTTTTGGGGATCAATTTTGAGAAAATGATGTTTTTTAAAATATCTGATATCACCATTGACTCTAGAGCATCAAATTTATCGGTGCAGCATATTTTGTTTTCATACTCAGGATTATGGATGAATATCTAGGGGTACACAGAGATTTGGAATTCTCTAAGTTTCCAACTGGTGCACCCGATAGCTAGTGCACTCGCTTAAGGATGCTTTGGTCACTTAAGATACTTGGCCTAATAGCCAAAGTATCACCTAAGAAATATTAGGCTCACTTAGGCTATTGATGCTTAGCGATGGTCTAGTCATTTAAGAAACACTGGTATGCCAGACGCTTGTTGCTTACGTGAGGAGGTGGCCTTCTCTTAAGCGACACCTGGTCCCTTAAGATTTTGCTTCTCAAGTGACCCAGTTTTTTATTAGGAAATGACATGAACCGATCCCGAGCATTGTCATAATGGGTATTCCAAGTCTAACAAAGATCGAGGACCACCCCCTATTATCCAACCTAACTACATATGTCCAGTCTTAGATGGGCTGAATTTTGAACATATAATAAGATAGCATTATTGTAACGCCCCAGAAAATGGGTCCCGAAGTGTCACACGGTGCTTGAGGCTAAGAGTAGCCCCAACCTAACCCTTTGAGCCATTATTATTCAGTTCAACACAAATCAACGGTGTTTTCATAAATAACCCTCAAATATCAGCAGAGCAATCATCATCCAAGAATAAAAGAATTTCAGAAAAATAACAAAATACGACTTATTAGTCAACTCCCAACATCTATACTAGTTTGACAAGCCTTTAAGAAAATCAATAAAACTAGTGAGCCATTGAGACATGCCCCAACTGACTCATACTCAGTTATTAAATGCAAATAATTCCGTGAAACCAACATCAGACATCACGTCCTTAGAACATGAGGACTCACCACGATAGAGGATATAGATCAGTGTACTCAAAGAATCACTGTCGAACCTGGAATTGAGCACCTAAACCTACATTTTGACAAAATGCAGCCCACATCCAAAGATGTAGGTTAGTACCATGGAAACGAACCAAGTATATGGGGGTGCATGAAATTTTATAAACATCATCACCATAAATATTTATAAGAAATATGCAGGATGTATGAAAAACTCACATAGCCCAAAGAAAATCATCATAATCATGAGAGGATGAAATAAGTACAATAACACATGTGAGTCATCATATAATTTGTCAATCACTTTCAGTCCATCAAGAATGTCAATTCTCATAATGTAAATATCATTTAAATCCTTTGAAAGAATAACTGTCACAATTCCACTTTCAAATCACTTCATCATTCACCATAGACACAAGGAAACACACACACATTGGGAGATCCTATAACAAACATAAACCATGTGAGCTACATGGAGTCCAACATAAATCCCATGTTGGGGAGAGCCATCCTATCCTTGCTATCGGAGTAGGACTATCAATATCAAATCCACACAAACTAGTGATCACTATATAAATCAGCCTCAAGCTCACTCCTACGGGGGCACGTAGTTCTACGAAAGTAAGGTCACTTTATACCTCCCACTCGGTGCTAAGGATTTCTCCCAGACTTAGCTCAGATCATTTCAAAGACAATCCACAACAAAACAATTTCAGTAATATATAAATATACATCGGGAACCATCACGCTTTCCATCTATAAAAATCAACCACGTTCTGGATTTCTTTCACATTCGATTTCAAAACAACTCCATTAAGACCAAAAGGTCAAATCATTCAAAATATCTCAAATATTCAACATCAACGTGCTTAGAACACACACTTTCTCAAAAAAATACAATTTCCAATGGGGATTCAGGACCTAAATATCAAAATCATGATAAATATAGTTCAAGATTCATGCT
This sequence comes from Capsicum annuum, assembly GCF_002878395.1. Taxonomy (NCBI): domain Eukaryota; kingdom Viridiplantae; phylum Streptophyta; class Magnoliopsida; order Solanales; family Solanaceae; genus Capsicum; species Capsicum annuum. The sequence goes on from NW_025869178.1 coordinate 5,208, forward strand.
TTATATCTCCACAGATGTAATTTCATCTTTCAAAATCATAAAAATCAATATTTTATAATAATCATCATAAGATATGGGTTCATGGTTTAAATTCATAAAAATCAAATAAAAATCATGCCTATGTAAAGAAAATTACTTTTGGGCACAAAAACGATAGATAGTTTTTGTTGAGGAAGCCCACATACCTTGAATGATGAACTTTAGATTGATAATCGGTTTTGAGATGTTAATCGTGCCTTTGAATGATGGTTCTTGGAGTTCTTGAACTAGGAACTTGGAATCTTGAATAAATTTGTAGAATTAATGGTGAACTTTAGAGGTTCTTGAACTTGGATGTAGGAGCTTAGGGTTTTCTTTTTGAGGGAATTTGATGAAATATAACTTATAATGCTTCTAATAGGTTTTAATATAGGGTTTGGATGGATTTTGGGTGAGGGGGGATAACCAAAACGCCCCTAAAATTCAAATAATTCTCGAATCTGTCCTTTGGTGGACTGTTTCGATAGTCTGAAGTAGATCAACCATAATTTTTTACTCCGATATCCAAATTGGATGAAACCAATTTCATTAGTAAGAGGACTCTTATATCAAGACATTGATATATAGTATCTTACCCAGATCATTGTGTACGAGGAGTTATGATCATTTGAAGTTGACCCAAAAATTTCCTTTTGATAGGCTGAAGTATATCGACAATAACTTTTTGCTCCGATAGATAAATTAGATAAAACTAAATTCATTGGAAAGAGGACTCACAGAGATTTCCGTTGATATATCGTAGATCACCCAGATCGTTATGTACAAGGAGTTATGCTCATTTAAATTTGGAGCAAAAATACGCCAGGCCTCAGTACTTTTTCCTGCACGTTTTACTGTTCACTACTATTCATGGTTAGATCGGAATGTTCATAACTCGTCGCTCAGGTGTCCGTTTTGGATGATCCATATATAGTTAGAAATCTTATTCGATACTCTATGTAATGGTGGGTCATAATCTAAGACATTCCACACGTAAAATTGATAATTCATTTTAGAAGATAGAACTCAACACGTTTACGCACAAAATTTCAACGAAACATTTCCCGAGGTATTACATCATCCCCTCCTTGGAAACATTTATCCTCGAATAATGCTAGACATTCCAAGATTAGATAGGGAATAGAGCATAAAGATAAAACCATTCGTTAGACTTATCACCACATTGTTTCTCACTCTGAATGCAACATAGAATGCATAAATTCAAGAAACTACAGCTGAAAACATAATAAACGACAGCTGAACTGCTGTAACTTTTATCAAAAGTGCATGATTTAGGAAAGAACGGTACCTTCAGCTTGATCGGAGTTCGTGGAAAATAGGTGCGAGTTCTTGGATTGCATATCCGCCTCAGCTTCCCAAGTTGCACCCTCAACAGATTGGTTTTGCCACAACACCTTGACCTTGGGAACTTCTTTGTTCTTTAGTCTTCGGACATTGAAATCAAGAATCTCAACAGGAATCTCATCAAAAGAAAGATTTTCTTGAATGTCAGCACTCACAGAGGAATCCACTACCAGAACATCACTAATATGCTTTCTAAGCATGGAGACATGGAAGATTGGATGAACAGAGGACAACTCGGAAGGCAACTCGACCTCATAAGCTACCTTACCAACATGGCTAAGAATTTTGTAAGGACCAACATAATGGGGACTAAGCTTCCCCTTCTGTCCAAATCTCTTCACCCCCCTCACGGGTGAAATTTTCAGATACACTAGGTCACCAACTTCAAACTCAAGGTCTCTCCTTCTAACATCCGCATATGACTTCTGACGACTCAGTGCAGTTTTCAACCTTTCCCTAACCAACTTAACTTTTTCTATAGCCTCAAATACCGAATCAGGACCACTAATAGTCGCTTCACCCACATCGAACCAACCTATGGGTGATCTACACTTCCTCTCATATAAGGCTTCAAACGGAGACATGCCAATACTAGAGTGGAAATTGTTATTGTAAAAAAACTCTATCAATGGTAAGTGATCATCCCAACTTCCCTTAAAGTCAAGTGCACAAGCTCTCAATATATCCTCTAAGGTCTAGATTGTCTGCTCAGCCTGACCATCGGTCTGTGGATGAAAAGTAGAAATCAAAAGCACTTGGGTACCAAGACCCTTCTGAAAAGCTTTCCAAAATTGTGAAGTGAACTGAGTACCCCTATCCGAAATGATAGACAAGGGAACTCCATGCAGTCTTAATAGCTCTCAGATATGCAATCTAGCGTAATCCTCAGCAGTATATAATGTATGAAAAGGCAATAAATTAGTAGACTTAGTCAACCTATCAACCACAACCCAAATGGAATCATGATGGCATCGGGAAGGAGGTAAACCAATCACGAAGTCCATATTTATCTCTTCCAACTTCCAGGTGGGAAAACGAAACTCTTGCATTATCTTTGGTGTTCAACCTTAACCAGTTAGAATGTTGCACACTTAGCTACAAATGCTGCTATATCTTTCTTCATGCCACTCCACCAATAGATTTCCCGTAAGTCTCGGTACAACTTGGTGGAACCAGGATGAATGGATTATCGCGCCCCGTGCACTTCATCCATAATCCTCTGTCTCAGATCATCAATATTCGGGACACACAATCTACCCTGCAATCTCAACACACCATCTCCCCCTGGGATAAAACTTCTACTTTTTGGTCCTTGACTGACTCCTTCAGTCTGACCAAACTAGCATCTAAGTATTACTTTTCCTTCACTTCCCAAACCAAGAAGGATTTGGAACTACTCTGAACCCCTATACTACCTTCAGCAGAGTTAAACAACTGAACCCCCAATCTAGCCAAACGATGTACATCATGAGCCAACTCTTTCTTACCTTCTACCACATCTGAAACACTACCCATGGACACTCTACTTAGGGCATCCACCATAACATTAGCCCTGCTCGGATGGTACAGCACACTCATATCATAGTCCTTTAACAATTCTAACCATCGTCTCAGCCTAAGATTCAATTCTATCTGGGTAAACACATACTTCAGACTCTTATGATCAGTGAAAAAATCAACATGGACACCATACAAATAGTTTCTCCAGATTTTCAAAGCAAACACAACATCAGCCAACTCAAGGTTATGGGTGGGGTAATATTTCTCATGGGGTTTGAACTGTCTAGAAGCATAAGCTATCACCTTACCCTTCTGCATCAATATGCAACCCAATCCAACTCTCAAAGCATCACAGTACACCATAAAACCATCAACACCATCAGGCAAAGTCAAAATAGGGGCTAAAGTGAGTCGAGGCTTCAACTCCTGAAAACTCTTCTCACAAGATTCGGACCATAAGAACTTTACTTTCTTTTGGGTCAACCGAGTCATAGGAGACGATATAGAGGAGATAACCTCAAAAACACGGCGGTAATAGCCAGCTAAACCCAAGAAACTTCAGATATCAGTTGGAGAAATAGGTCTAGGCCAATTTCTAACAGCTTCGGTCTTTTGGGGATCAACTCTAACACCCTTGGAAGAAATGATAAGACCCAAAAAAGCAATTGACCTTAGCCAAAACTCACACTTACTGAACTTGGAAAACAACTTGTGATCTCTAAGGGTTTGCAAGATAGTTCGGAGATGATCAGAATGTTTGTCCTCTCTACGAGAGTGCACCAGTATATCATTGATGAACACTATGACAAATATATCCAGCTATGGTACGAACACTCGATTCATGAGTTCCATGAAAGCTGTTGGGGCATTAGTTAACCCAAAAGACAGGAGAGAATGAATCAATAGAAGAGAGAGATACTTTAAGCATGATAGACTTTTAAAAGAAAGAATCACACTTATTCCTAAAACATCTTATAGCTTTTTGCTCATAGATGTGGCGCGCTACACACTGATGATCAAGACTCTACTTAACACGGCTTATCAGACTCCCTAGGACACCTTACTAGTCTGACATGCCTCTAAGAAAATCAATGAAACCAGCGAGCCACTGAGACATGCCCCAACTAACTCATACTCAGTTATCAAATGTAAAGAATTCCGTGAAACCAATATCAGACATCACATCTTCAGAACATAAGGACTCACCATGACAGAGAATGTAGAATAGCGTGCCCGAAGAATCACTATCGAACCTGGAACTGAGCACCTGAACCTATATTTTGAGAAAATGCAGTCCACATCCAAAGATGTGGGTCAGTACCATGGAAAGGAACCGAGTTTATAGGCGTGTATGCAGTTTTATAAACATTATCATCATAAATATTTATAAGAAATATGCAGGATGTATGAAAGACTCACATAGCCCGAAGAAAGTCATCATAATTGTGAGAGGATGAAATAAGTACAATAACACATGTGAGTCATCATATAATTTGTCAATCACTTTCAGTTCATCAAGCATATCAATTCTCATAATCTAAATATCATTTAAATCTTTCGAAAGAATAACTTTCACAATCCAAATTTCAAATCACTTCACCATTCACCATAGACACAAGGAAACACACATATACTGGGAGATCCTATAATCGACATAAACCACATAAGCTATATGGAGTCCAACGTATAATCCACGTTGGGTAGAGCCGTCCTATCCTTTCCATCGTAGTAGGACTATCTATATCAAATCCACACAAACTAGTGATCACTATATAAATCAACCTCAGGCTCACTCCTACGGGGGCATATAGTTTTAGGGAAGTAAGGTCACTTTATACCTCTCACTCGGTGCTAAAGATTTCTCCCGGACATAGCTCGGATCATTTCAAAGAAAATCCACAACAAAATAATTTCAGTAATATATAAATATACATCGGGAGCCATCATGTTTCACATCTATCAAAATCAACCACATTGTGGATTTCTTTCACATTCGAGTTCAAAACAACTCCATTAAGACCAAAAGGTCAAATGATTCAAAATATCTCAAATATTCAACATCAACGTTCGTATGACACACACTTTCTCAAAAAAACACAATTTCCAATGGGGATTCACTACCCAAATATCAAAATTATGATAAATATCATTCAAGATTCATGCTTTATATCTCCACACATGTAAATTTATCTTTAAAAATCATAAACATCAAGATTTCATAATAATCATCATAAGATATGAGTTCATGCTTCAAATTTATAAAAATCAAATAAAACTCATGCCTTTGTAAAGAAAATTACTTTTGGGCACAAGAATGAAAGAGAGTTCTTGTTGAAAACCCCCACATACCTTGATTGATAAACTTTAGATCGATAATCATTTTTGAGATGTTAATCGTGGCTTTGTATAATGGTTCTTGGAGTTCTTGAAATAGGAACTTGGAATGTTAAATAAATTTGTAGAATTAATAGTGAACTTTGGAGGTTCTTAAAGTTGGATGTAGGAGCTTAGGGTTTTCTTTTTGAGGGAATTGGATGAAATATAACATATAATGCTTCTAATAGACTTTAATATAGGGTTTGGATGGATTTTGGGTGAGGGGAAATGACCAAAAAGACCCTAAAAATCAAATAATTCTCGAATTTGTCCTTTGGTGGACTGTTTTGATAGTCTAAAGTTGATCAACCATAACGTTTTACTTCGATATCCAAATTGGATGAAACCAATTTTATTAGAAAGAGAACTATCATATATTTTCATTGATATATAGAATCTCACCCAGATCATTGTGTAGTAGGAGTTATGACCTTTTGAAGTTGACCCAAAAATTCCCTTTTGATAGGCTGAAGTAGATGGACCATAACTTTTTGCTTCGATAGGGAAATTGGATGAAATAAATTTCAGTGGAAAGAGGACTCGTAGAGCTTTCCGTTGATATATAGTAAATCACCCAGATCATTATGTACAAGGAGTTATGATTGTTTAAAGTTGGAGCAAAAATACGCCAGGCCTCTATACTTTTTCCTGCACGTTTTACTGTTCACTACTATTCACGGTTTGATTGGAATGTTCATAAATCGTCACTCGGGTGTCCGTTTTAGATGATACACATATCATCGGAAAGATTATTTGATACTTTACGCAATGGTGGTTGATAATCTAAGAAATTCCGCACGGAAAATATTTCATTCATTTTAGAAGATATAACTCAACACGTTTACGCACAAAATTTCAACGAAAAACTTCCTGGGGTATTACAATTATTGTTCTCATTAAGAATCTGCGATAGGATCACAACCATGTCCGATCTAATCAATTCCAATCGTACCGCACCAACCTCCCAACCAAACCATAGTCCATAAACCAAAGGAAATACCAAAATATAATATGAAAATCAATCCCAAAATGTAATACAATAGAACAGTGAGAAATTATGTCTGATAATGCCAGCCTCAATATCAATATCAATGCAAAGGCTGACACCTCTACCTATCCCACCCATACCAACCCCCAAAAATTTCACAAAGCCTCTATCAAAAAGAGTAAACAAATTTGGTTGGGGCATTCCCCCAACCATGGCCAAAACCAATATTTAAAATAAAAGAAAAGTGTTTAAAGAGAATCCACAAAATGAAATGATGACTTCTGAAAGGATGGAAGCTCACCATTTCAGTCCAAGTATTGATACCCAATCCATATGCTAAACAGAAGGAGTATAATGGCTGGTTCCTTTATAGCTTGGGTATATAGCTACCAGTAGATAGGGTTAGCAAATGACCGCTATCATGAATCTCAAGATAAGTATAAAATAGTGCCAGTCATAAAACCAAGTAAAAAAATCTATCATGCATACAACCATACATATATAATTTTCAGGAAATGGGATCGAGTTTACCATGCACTTAAAACCTTTACCTGGGCTATGTAGCTTTGTCGTCCTAACCATCCACGGGCGATATGGGTTTAGTTCCCCTTGCTGAAAAGGTCAAGTGTATGTAGTTGCACGTCCGAGCAATATCTCATGGGATGACTAGTACATCTCTCTAATATAAAATGTGACATTCACATATGGTCACCAAGGACCCCTCAAATTGGAAAATATAAGTTTCTACTTTTTGTCCCCTGAGATTTCCACCTTTCACGGCTACATACCCTGAAATTAATGTCCACTTAGAACCATGTCAAAAAAATCCATTTAGCATTTATTAACCAAGGCCAATATTGGTGGTATTGTCATACCACCTATTACTTGCAAGTAATACCCATAGCCAAACCATTTAGGTTTAAGGGCCCTTTCCATATACCATATTAAATCCACTTGGGAGACTTCAATTTTCCCACAAGCATAACCATTTAGCATTTTTCGAACTATTTTAACCATGCATAATTCCTTCACTACATTCAAAATATGCAAGAGCTCCATTAAAAGAAGTCAATGCAATGAACATATCTTTCTAAACATTTTATCAAACACCTTGCAGGTATAATATAACCAAAACAAATTCCAATGACCATTAAACAATTACCATGCAATCCAATTGTCCAAAATCACCATTAATGCATATAAAAGCATAATTAAAGCCATAGCAAACCATAACCAAGTATTCAATTTCAAAACCCCCAATAATAGTTGAAAAACTATAATCATAAAATAGTAAAACCAAGAAATCAAGCATATAAATAATACCTTTAATTTAAATTACAATAAGGGAAGAGAATCATTCCTTATATAAAAGAATTGATGGAAAGAAACACCAAACCAAGCCCCTAGTTAAAACCATAGGTTCCTTGCCCCAAAAGCTCTTTAGAAAATTATGAGATATTCTGTAATAATTTATAAGTGTTAATAAATAGAATAATAAGGTAAATAACCTCCTAAGTGTATTAGATGTCGTGGGTCCTAATGAGGGTGAGTAGCAAAATATCAGAATAACCCCACTTAAATCCGTTAAAAACCTATCACAGGGATACGATTAACCCATATGAGTCATACCCTCCTATACCATTGATATCCAATGCTTATATCTAAAACTCATTCATTGGATAAAACACTTTCCAGTATGCGACTTATCCAATTAAGTCATAATACATATGATCCATACTTATGACCTGTATCATTGGTAGAATAAAATTCAAGGAGGATCAAACAATGTCCACCATATGAGTACCTCATATGACTTGTACTATAATACCCCAGGAAATGTTTTGTTGAAATTTAGTGCGTAAACGTGTTAGGTTCTATCTTCTAGAATGAATTATAAATTTTCTGTGTGGAATGTCATAGATTATGACCCACCATTGCGTAGAGTATCTATCAAATAATCTTTCCAACGATATGTGGATCATCCAAAATACACACCCGAGAGACGACTTATGAATATTTTGATAGAACCGTGAATAGTATTGAATAAGTAAAACATGTAGGAAAAAGTACTGGGGCCTGGCGTATTTTTGTTTCAACTTTAAATGATTATAACTCCTTGTACATAAGGATTTGGGTGATCTATTATACATCAACGAAAAACTCTACAAGCCCTCTTTCCAATGAAATTAGTTTTATCTAATTTGTCTATTGAAACAAAAAGTTATGGTCGATCCACTACAGCCTATCAAAAGTGAATTTTTGGGTCAACTTCAAATGATCATAACTCCTCGTACACAATAATCTGGGTGAGATGCTATATAATAAAGGAAAAATATAAGAGTCTTCTCTCTAATGAAATTTGTTTCATCCAATTTGGATATCGGAGTAAAACGTTATGGTTGATCTACTTCAGACTATCAAAACAGTCCACCAAAGGACATATTCAAGAATTATTTAATTTTTAGGGGCGTTTTGGTCATTTTCCCACACCCAAAATCTGTCCAAACCCTATATTAAAGCTTAATAGAAGCATTATATGTTATATTTCATCAAATTCATTCAAAAAGAAAACCCTAAGCTCCTACATCCAACTTCAAGAACCTCCAAAGTTCACCATTAATTCTGCAAATTTATTCAAGATTCCATGTTCCTAGTTCAAGAACTCCAAGAAGCATCATTCAAAGGCATGATTAGCATCTCAAAAACGAGTATCGATCTAAAGTTTATCATTCAAGGTATGTGGCATTTTTCAACAGGAACTCTCTTTCGTTCTTGTGCTCAAAAGTAATTTTCTTTACAAAGGCATGATTTTTATTTGATTTTTATGAATTTGAAGCATGAACCCATATCTTATGATTATTATTATAAAATCTTGATGTTTATAATTTTGAAATTTAAATGTGTGGAGATATAAAGAATGAATCTTGAAAGATATTTATCATGATTTTGATATTTGGGTAATGAATCCCCATTGGAAATTATTTTTTTTTTGAGAAAGTGTGTGTTATAATTATGTTGATGTTGAATATTTGAGATATTTTGAATGATTTGAACTTTGGGTCTTAATGGAGTTGTTTTGAACTCGAGTGTGAAAGAAATCCACAACGTGGTTGATTTTGATAGATGGGAAGCATGATGGCTCCCGTTGTATATTTATATATTACTAAAATTATTTTGTTGTGGATTGTCTTTGAAATGATCTGAGCTAAGTCCGAGAGAAATCTATAGCACCGAGTGGGACGTATAAAGCGACCTTACTTCCTTAGAACTACGTGCCCCTGTAGGAGTGAGCCTAAGGCTAATTTATATAGTGATCACTAGTTTGTGTGGATTTGATATTGATAGTCCTACTTGAATGGAAAGTAAAGGACGGCTCTCCCCAATGTGGATTGTACGTTGGACTCCATGTAGCTCACATGGTTTATGTCGGTTATAGGATCTCCTATTGTGTGTGTGTTTCCTTGTCTCCACGGTGAATGGTGAAGTGATTTGAAAGTGGAATTATGAAAGTTATTCTTTCAAAAGATTTAAAGTATATTTACATTATGAGAATTAATATTCTTGATGAACTGAAAGTGATTGAGAAATTATATGATTACTCACATGTGTTATTGTACTTATTTCATCCTCTCATAATTATGATGATTTTCTTTGGGCTATGTAAGTTTTTTATACATCCTGTATATTTCTTATAACTATTTATGATAATGATGTTTATACAACTGCATACACCCCCATATACTCGATTTCTTTCCATAGTATTGACACACATCTTCGGATGTGGGCTGTATTTTCTCGGAATATAGGTTCAGGTGATCAGTTCTAGGTTTGACAGTGATTCTTCGAGCATGCTGTTCTACATCCTCTATTGTGGTGAGTCCTCATAGTCCTCATATTTAGAGGACGTGATGTCTGATGTTGGTTTCACGAAATCATTTACATTTGATAACTGAGTATGAGCCAGTTGAGGCATGTCTCAATGGCTCGCTGGTTTTATTGATTTTCTTAGAGGCTTGTTAGACTAGTATAGATGTTGTGAGTTACCTAATAAGTCGTATTTTGTTATCTTTCTGAAATTCTTTTATTCTTGGATGATGATTACTCTATTGAAATTTGAGGGTTATTTATAGAAACCCCGTTGATTTGTGTTGAACTGAATGAAAATGGCTCAAAGGGTTAGCTTGGGGCTACTCGTAGCCTCAAGCACCGTGTGATACTCTGGGACTTATTTTTTGGGGTGTTACATGTACCAATCCCTTACGAATCACACCTTTAAGTCATACCTACTTAATTGACTAAAACCATCCCACCAACTAACATTGGACAGCATACGAAAGGACCATACCACTCGTACCCTACCATACGGCTCATACCGATGAGTCGTATTGGGTGTGGAGAATGTATTTCTAGGAAATTTTCTAAGGGTCAAAACCCAAAATGTTTTAGGCAAAGCCTGGGAGGATTATATCCCTCTTTTTTAGGTTCATTCACAATTTTTGAGACTTAGAGATTGGGGTTTGAGTTTATAGGCATTTCTTCCATTTTTTAGCTTGGGTAAGATCCAAGTCCCTATTTTATATTTTTGATTTAATTTGTATCATCTAAGTCGAGTTTAAACTCAGATTTAAAGATGTAATTTAGGGATTCTGGCTTTGAAGGCCCAGATTAGCATTTCCTCAATTCAAACCCCAATTTAAACTTATTTTTATTGGGATTTTGTCATATGAGTTCGTTTAATATTGGAAAATCTATTTTCGAACGAAAATTTTAGTTTTACTTTTCTTTTTCAAAAGCCCATTTTGTGGGTTTGTTTTGATCCTAATTTAGAAGTAGGCAATATGGGTATCATTGGCTTTCTTTTGACACATTGATTTTATTTGTGTGTGATTTAGCTGATGCTTGATTTGTGCATAAGGATAGAGCTTAGTGTTCAAGGCTTATTTTACTAGTATAATTATTTTAGGTAGGTTATGGTTTTATTTTCTTATAATATGTTAGGTAGTGAATAATAATGTAAAAACATGGTATTGTATAGGGTTGTATTATGAAAATGTGTTTTGGTGATTTATGTGCCTCTGTGGGGGCCTATGTGGATTATATTTTGTAGTTTTTGGATATTATTTGCTATGTGTGATCATGTGGGGTATTATATGATATTGTTGGATTGGTATTGATATATGTATGATTGATTGCACTCTTTTTGGTGGGAAAATATTGGATTTTTTGATTTATATTGTATCAATGACTTTTTTTCATGTGTCAATTGATTGTTTCCGTATTATAATTAGTTGATTTGAGTGGATTTTTTGCTCACATGGTTGGTATATTAGTTGGATATTAGATATTCTTACTTTTTTTGGTTTTAAGATTTATATCCTCATATCATATTCATTCATGAAACATTAGTACCATTGTTAAAATACTGAAAACACTGACTTTTTTGATAGAAATTATGACATCATTAAAAAACCTTGGCTGATGTAGATGTCAGGGTAGATTTATGGATTTTGGTATTGGATATTGGTTGTGTATAGGTTGAAGAACCCCCCATGGGTCTTACCTAGAAGCACAACTCGGCAAGTGTATACAGGGGTTGTTCAAAAACATCAAGCATTATATCAACATCATAATCATCATTATCTTCATTGCATTTCATATGTATTATGCTTATTCTACATTGTATTATTGTCTTTGATGTGATATCATCCTATTTATACTTCTTTATTATAGTTGTGTTTGGTAAACGTGTATATTTATATTTCTTTCTCGTATTTATTTGTGGTATAGTTACATATAGTAGAATTTTTATTAGAGGTAGTGTGGGTTACCATTTGAGACATTTTTTGGTTGCATGTGCCGTGCCTATAGTTTGTATTTATATGTTTTATATTCTACGTTACACTGTTGGTCTATGATACCAACTGAGTTTAAGCATTCCGTACTCACCCATTATGTGCATTTTTAGTGAAGATCCAAGTATGAGTAGACCATATGGATAACTGATTCGGGTGGCATTTGGAGTATAATCAAGGTAGCAGACATCCTATGCTTTAATAGTTGACTTTCTACCCCTTCTTATCTAATTAATGTCTTATTTTGTATAATGAGACAGAGTATGTTACTTTTTGCACTATTATTGTATTTTTGACATTTGAGATATATTTATTAGTTCTTACACTATGACATCAGGTTTTGGGATTTGGTTTCTTACCTTTGATTATATTTTTGCTATTATTATGTTTGTGTGGTTTGGCATTACTCTAGAAGCCTTGCCTTGGGGTTTTAGTATTGATTTGCTTTTTTATATTAGTTTAGGTGATAGGAATACTTGTTAAGGCTTTCTTTGACAAGTTCTATCATGACCCTTAGTTTTTAGTCGTGAAAAAATTATATCTGAGATGGTTTTTCATTGGTCTCATAAGTGTAAGGATGGGGTGTCTAGTAATTCTTGTGGATCGATAGGTAGAGTTTCGTATCTATCTCGATATGCTATGAGATATCCTTAGGAAGATCCCTTATTTTGTTCCTTATTATGCATATTTTTATACCTTATTTTCAAAGTTAATTTTACTCTTTTCTGCATAGATAGTAAGGACTAGATCCAGTAAGGCTAGAAATATAGATTCATTATATTAGGAGAGATCCCTAGTTAAATAGGGAGTTACAAGTCATGATCAGGCTTGATGTAAGAGGCGAGCTTGAGGATAAACCTTATAATAAGATAGCACTAGAGGACTCTCCCCTGAGCCTTAAGTTAAGCATGTTAGGGTTATAGGGCCTACTTTGATCCCACAGAGTTCTTTTACCCCAGTCTTAGAAGGGTGTTTATTTGGTTGTTGAAGTATTTGGAGGGTGCTCCTATGAGTGCACTCCATGTTCCTCTAGCTCTGAGTATGATACCTCTATCTATGCTAGAGTCTGCTCATGGTATTTCTCTAGTCTCGAGTATATTTCTTCCTATGTTCCAATATCTACTTTTGATACCCAATAAACTTCATGTACTATTCCTTTTTTGGTACCTCTATTATTGTATGATATTCAAAGATCTGGAGTTCACCCCTCTTCTATGTTACCTCTTTAGGTAGGTTCTTTTCTAGCCATATTTATTATGCCTTCATTTATTATGAGTAGAAATATGTCTTCTAAGGATTAGAATAGGTTTGAGAGGTTTACTTATTTGGGTCCTCCTAGATTCACTGGTTCTATAGGCGAGGATGCTTATGAGTTCTTGATAAATTATCTTGAGAGGTTGTATAACCTTAGATCTCTTAATTCTCATGGGGTTGCATATACTAATCAATTAAGAGATGCAGTCAGATATTTGTGAAGGTCCCTTGTTGGTTACAACTTCTTAGTTTGCTAGCGATGACTTAGGATATGTTTACTCAGGCCTTTTTAGATAGGTTTATGCCTTTCAGTGTGGGGGATCAAATGAGATATAAGTTTGATCACTTGGAGTGAGGCCATATGACTATTTCTGAGTATGAGGCATGGTTTTGTGACTTATCTATATATTTTTATGCTAGTATTACCACCAAGTCTAAGAAGATTTAGAAGTTCACCAAGGGGTTAGATGCTTTTTTTCATCTAGCTATGACTCAGTTAGTAGTGTATAAGTCATCATTTTAGAGTATTATCGATCATTCTAAGATAGATGAGTCTATTCTTGAGCCTCTCAAAGAGGAGCCAAGAGTGTGCACAATCAGGGTAAGTTCAACGATTACACTTCTTGAGGTAGAAATTCTACAAACATTAAAAGGTATTATGGTAGACAGGTGTAGGCAGCCTAATAGATTTAGGTAGTTGGTTTTCTGGTTCAGCATCTTTCGGTGGTCATTTTATCTCAGTTGTACCTTATCCTATTAAGTTAGGCCATAGGGGTTTCTTTGAGTATGATGGGATTGGCCATTTTCTAAGGTCAGTCTTTGTCATATTTTTATGGCTACTCCTATTTTAATTGTTGGGGGAGAGGTTCTACTTGAGGATCCTGGGGAAGGGTAGTGGTGCCCCTGGTTATGGGCATGGGGCTTTTTAGCCAGGTGGTGGTCATGGCCAATGCTATTCTATACAGCCAGACTAGGGGCTAAGTCTTTTGCTATTGTTATCACATGTATCATCCCTATTTGTTTCAGATCTACATCTATGTAATTTGATTTGAGTTCAACTTTTTTCTATGTTTTTACATATTTTGCTTCGGGTTTTGAATCTTTTTGTGAGCCTCTTAATGTGTTTATTTATGTATATACCCTGTAAGAGTTTTTTTCGTTGTGGATTGAGTTACCGATCTTGTGTTGTGACTTTTAATAGTCATGAGACTTGGGTAGATTTGATTGTCCTTGATAAGGTAGATTTTGTTGTCATCTTGGGTATGGATTGGTTAACTTCTTAACATGATTTCCTAGATTGTTATTCTAAGACTTTGACTTTAACTTTATTGGATATGCCAAGGATATCTTGGAGGGGTGTGCATCCTTCGGGTCCTAAGGGAGTCATATCTTTCCTTCAAGATTATCATTTTGTAGAGAGGTGATGTTTATCTTATTTGGTTTATATTTGAGATACTATTGTTATTTCCCCTCTTTCTTTGGATTTTTTTTGCATTGTTCATGAGTGCATGGATGTTTTCCCCATGGATTTTCTTGGTATGCCTTCGAATCATGATATTGACTTTTTTATTGATGTTAAGTCGGGCACCAAGCCCATTTCTATTCCTTCTTATAGGATGGCCCTAGCAGAGTTGAAGGAATTGAAAGATTAGTTGTAGGAGTTGTTGGATATGGGATTTATTCGATCTAATATATTAGGCTTGGGTACACCTGTCTTGTTTGTGAAGAAAAAGAATGGCTTTATGCATATGCATATTGCTTACCAATAATTGTACAAGGTTTAGGTTGAAAATAATTGTACTCTTCCTTATATTGATGATTTCTTTTGTCATCTTAAGGGTGCTTCAGTGTTTTCAATGATTGATCTAAGGTCCGACTGTCATTAGTTAAGGATTAGAGTCTTGGATATCCTAAAGACAACTTTTTGGACTAAGTACAATCATTATAAGTTTTTGACCAAGTCTTTTGGGTTGATCAATGCCCCAGCCACATTCATGTAGTTGGTGAACTGGGTATTTTAACTATATCTTGACTCCTTTATCATTGTATTTATTGATGAAATCTTGGTTTATTCCAAGAGTGAAGTTGATAATGAGGAGCATTTACAGATTATGCTTCAGATATTGAGGGATGAAAAGTTATATTCAAAGTTCTCTAAGCATAAGCTTTGGTCGAATTCAATTTCTTTCTTAGGTTAGATGGTGACTAAGAATAGTATTATGGTCGACCCACCCAAGATTATAGTGTTTCATGATTGTAGAAGGCCTACTTCTGCTATTAAGTTTTAGAGTTTTATTGGTTTAGTGGGCTACTATCGATGCTTTATTGAGAGTATTTCATATATTACAACTCCATTAACCAAATTTACTCACAAGAATATTTCCTTTCAGTGGTTTGATACTTATACGACAATCTTTCAAAACTTAAGGATTTTTTGACTTCAGCTCCTATCTTGACCATGCCCAAGGAGGACGTGGGTTTTACTATTTTCTGTAAAGATTTTTGTGTTTGGTTAGGTATTGTGTTGATGCATGAGGCTAAGGTAATTTCTTATGCTTCTCTCTAGTTGAAGCCCCATAACAGGAATTAACCTACCCATAATTTGGAGGGTTGAAAATTTATTTCTTCTTTGAAATTATGGAGGATCTATTTGTATGATGTCTGTTGTGAGATTTTCTCAAATCATCATATCCTTCACTATTTATTAACTTAGCGAGATCTTAATATGAGGCAGCATCATTTGTTTAAGTTGCGTAAGGATTATGGCTTAACCATTGTCAATTATTCGGTCCAAGATATTGTGTTTGCAGATACCTTACCCCAAAAAGTCAACAAGAATGGGAAGCTTGGAACATCATTAGACCCTGAGAGACCTTTGGCCTTAGAGGTTTAGTCTTTGGGTAACTAGATAATTAGGCTTGATATTTTAATATTTAGGTGTGTTTCAGAATTTATAGAGGCTAGGTCTTTCTTACTGGAGCATATTTCGGCTCATAAGTTTTATGATGTTGGGTTAAGAGTGATCCGATATAAGATGTTAAGTGTGAAGCTAAGAAAGCCTCGCTTAATACATATGGTGTCTTGAGGATTTATGGCCAAGTTTGTGTGTCGAGAATGGATGATAGTATTAGATTGATTTTGGAGGAGTCTTATTTTTCCAGCTATTCTTTCCTTTATAAAGTGACTAAGATGTATTCATGATTTGAGGCAACATTACTGGTGGGGTGGTTTAAGGAAGAATATAGCAGATTTTGTAGCTCATTGCTTATGTTGCTGGTAGGTAAAGGTCGAGCTTTCGACCTGGTGATTTTCTTCAGAGGTTACCCATTCCCAGATGGAAATTTGACAAGATCACTATGGACTTTGTGATTGAGTTGCCTCATACTTTTTGTGGTTCTGATACTGTTTGGATCATCATGGAATGTTTGACCAAATCTGCTCATTTAATTCCAGTTTAGGTCTCCTCCATTGCAGAGAGGTTGACTCGTCTCTATATTTGTGAGTGTAATAACCCTTTCGGTCATTTTTCATATTTGTGCTTATCTATGACATTGGGGCTTCTCCATAGCTGCCCTACGTCATTTATCATTTGCTGGGACAAATAGTTCGGTTATCGGACAATTCATTTGGTATTTAGAGTAAATTCCCTATATAGAAGTCTTCTCTAGTTTCAAATGACCACTAGACAAAAACTTTAGTAAAATGTCTTGAATGAAAATTCTTACTATGCCAACAGCTCTAAAATATCAATTTTAGGCTAGGTAAGCTTTAGTTTGGGTCCCAATGCACCTGAGCTCATTTCAACCTATTGGTAAAAAAGTTGAAAAATTAGAAATATGGGTGGCAGATGCACATTTGGTCGAAACGATCTCAGATGGAAAATCTGACTTCTCCATTGTATCTGGAATGTCGAATTTAGTGGTGTTACATAGTTTATTTCCAAAAATAGATTTACAAATAAATCTTGAGGCGTTGTTGGAAACTAGGAATGATTGGTTCAATATTGGGAGAAGGCCATACCCCTTGCGCCATGGCAATTACAATGGACCATGTGTGATCGCAATACACTAGCACCAACAAATGAAATATGTAACAACACTAGATATTATAATCACATTTCCTTCTCCTTAGATTAAACCAATTCGTAGAATTGGTATTACATGATGCTATGTTTGGAATGTGGTTTAAGTATTGGAATCATAGTTAGTACGATTAACCTTATTTGGGCTAGTCTAGTGATCATGAAATCGTAATTATGGGTAGAGTTGACTTAAATGCCCATGTTTCTAGATGAATTTTCTATCTTAGGATTGGTTATGGTGTACTTAGCACCTAGAAGTTCAACTAAATACCTTAGCCTAGTTTGGCGTATAGATTTCCTACATAATGAAATGGAGGATTAGAAATGGGATTGTCTGGCCAACTTAGGCCTAAACTTGTGTTAGCCCTTGAAGACTTAGTTGCGGATGCTAGGCATAGTTCAGACTATTGAGCCCTTAGAATATGTTTACTTCGTGGCTTGGTAAATTGTGATGACTTACCCCCAGATTATGACTAATGGCTTATGGCTATGATATTGGGCCTCTAGAGATGCTATTTCCTATTAGACATGATATTGGATCTTTAGAGATATTATTTCCTCTTAGACGTAATATAGTTCTTTTAAAGATTCTATTTTCTCTTAGACATTATATTGGGCCTTTGGAGATGCTATTTCCTCTTTGACATGATAATGGGCCTTTAGAGATGCTATTTTCTCTTACATATAATATTGGGCCTTTGTTTATGCTATTTCCTCTTAGAAGTGATATTGGGCCTTAAGAGATTTATTTTATCTTATATGTGAGATGTCTCTTTTATGTGAGATTATTTTAGATATGCTTTATAACTTATGGAGATATTATACCTCATAAATACACTATGGATTATAGATATGAGATAAAGTGTAGATATGCTTATTGATATAGGTTTGGGATACCTATGTGGGCCTAAGGTTGTGATTATGATGATACGATCCATCTAAACACATTATTGTGCCAAAAGTCATGATATTGGCTGGATATCCTGGTAGAATTCATCCTTGTAGAGGATACAGTTATAGTTATGATTTTATATATATATATATATATATATATATATATATATATATATATATATATATATATACATACATATATATATAGTTATGCCATATCCTAGGTATAGGACAGAGAAAGATGTGGTATGATGCTTATGTTTTCATTGATTTGGATACTAGTGATAGCATGCATTGATTTGGTACATTCATGATCATTATATGTGAAAATATGTTATTCTAGTTAAAATATGATATTATGACTATCCTTTATAATAAGAGTTAAAATCCACTTTTCATTTTAAGATCAAATCTTGTCACAATAATAACTGTCTAACTAAATGGATAATTTATATATACGTACATATATATTTATATATATATATATGTGTGTGTGTGTATATATATTTAGTCCCAAAGTTTTAATTTGGGCAAAAAACTTATGGATTTACACCTTTTTTGACATGACTTAAGTCCGTGCACCTACTATATATCTAAATACATATCTCTTTGTTATGGAACAGAGGAAGATGTTGTATAGAAGATATAAAGTTCGGGTAGCTAAAATATTCATTAATGTAACATTAATGATGAGCAATGAATTATGGAAATATACTTTACCTTGCTTTTCTTTTCATGTCTATTTACTTTAGCACTCTTGGGCCTTGCTCTTTACTTTATCCCTCATGGGGCTTGCTCTCTATTATTGAGATTGATTTAGATAATTTGATGATATGATGATAACCGGCAAGTCCAAGGGATATTGTTATGATGATATTGATATCTAGAAAGGTCGGAGGATATTATCATGATTATATTGATACCCAACAGGGCCGTAGGATATTATGATGATGGTATTGATACCATGTAAGGCCGAAGGAAATTGTGAGGATGATATTGATACCCGACAAGGCTAGAGGATTATTATATTGATGTGCCTATTTTTACATCTACTGATTTGAGTTCGGCTAACCTTATATATGGCAAATATATATATATATATAAGGTAAGACAGGAAGTTAAGTATGATGATG
>NW_025869179.1:0-10504 GCF_002878395.1 Capsicum annuum
TAAATGATTTTTTTTATTTCTAATCATAGTTTATTGAAGTATTTCACGTTGAAGCAGTCAATAGATCACACTATTTAGGTCGAATAAACTTAGTTGATAATGTAATTACTATGTAATTCATTGAGATTGTAATTGAAGTTATTAATTGAAAGTTAATTATTATTAAATAATTTTATTTATTACTAATCATGATTTAATGGAGAATTTAACATCAATTTAGTCAGTAGATCAATTTATTAAAACTAATACACTTAGTTGATCATGTAATTATTCTTTAATTCATTGAGATCATAAAATAATTATTAATTGAAAGTTAGTTATGGCTAAATAATTTTCTATTACTAATCATGATTTAATGAAGAACTTCACATCAAATTAGTGAACATATCACTCTATTTAGGTCGAATACACTTAGTTGATCATGTAATTACTATGTAATTGAGATTGCAGTTAAACTTATTAGTTGAATGCTAATTATAGATAGATAAATTTTTCTATATTACTAGTAATGATTTAGTGAAGCATTTCACATGAAATATATGTAGAGTATGTTGAAAATAATCATTTAATTTAAGACGAATATACTTAATTGATCATGTAATTACAGTGTAATTCATTGAGAATGTAATTGAGCTTATTAAAAGAAAGCTAATTATAGCTAAATACTTTATTTTTACTAACAATAAGGGTTTATTTTCATGGTGAATGGATTGAGAAAAACAATTAATTTATTTTGCATTGGAAAGATAGTGATATGTTAGAGACGATAACGATGATTGTCCAAAGAGATATTTTGTATGATGATTTTGTGAACTTGATCATCAGCTATTGTGGAGTAAATTACCAATTGAAAGATCTTGTCACTAGTTACATGTACAAAATTTTTGTAAATAAGAGGGTCTTACCTTTTAAGATAAACGATCATGTTCATTTGTATGCTTATTTTTGTGATACAGCTAGGCCAATTGTAAGGGGGTACATGGTTGAAAATTGGTAGAGAATTAGAATTCAGAACAAGAGCAACACCATATGTGAGGTGAGGGAGTTGGAGGATTAATAGGTATTGAGTAGGAGATGGAAGGGGAAAATGTGGGGAATAAGTGTGGTATTAGGGTTAGTTACAGGTGGATTTTGTGATAGTTTAGGTTATGGTTTTTTTCTTTTTGGTTTTTTCTTACAATGTAATAATAGTAATATTAGATAATTCATTTTTTACTAATAAAATATAAAAAAAATAGCTAGACTAAATAAAATGCAACTAAGAAGATACTAACTTTATTAGATTGTTTATTAAAACTTAAATAAAACTAAAATACATTTTTTTTGCAAGTTTTCATTTCTTAAAAATAATAATCCTAAAATGTGACTTTATTTTTTACACAATCCAACATCTCCTTCATTTTCAAATAAACATACTAAACATGAAATAAAAGCTAAAATAAATATTAGAAAAATAATAAATACTTAATGATAAAAGTAGGTTAAAACTTGAGGAAGATCAAAAATCACATGTCTACAGAGTTGATTGTGCCTTGTTTCACTTATCTTTTAAGACCCTTAAAATTTCTATTATTTTATTTTTGATCTTCCCATTTTTGAAATATCGATATTTTACTTGAATTGTATTTAGTAATGTTACAAGGGTGTTCGGGAAAGATTTTGAAATTTTTAAATAGGGATCAGTGACATTTTGGGACCTCGAGGCAGTAGGGGTCCATGATATCAATGTGCTATAGAGGTTAACCTCCATGATTTCACTATTTAATGGAGGCTACCCTCTATGATATTTGCGTGGCATGGAGGATAGTCTTTTTGATATTGACGTGCCACTCCAAGGCTTAATTTTCATGCAGTTTTGTTTTTCTACTCTTGGGGTGAAGGACTTTTACGTCTTTTCACCCTTGTACAATCTTTAAACATAAAATAAGATTATTTTCTTGTGTTTTCAAGGATCAAATTACTCTCTTTCACTTTCAAACTCAAAACCCAAGAAAACTCAAGGGTGTCATAGAGAATTCTTCTTTAGGGCTCCAAGCTTCAAATTGACATTGAATTCTTGTATGTTTAAGGCATGTATATCTTCCCCAAAACTTTAATTTTACAATGTGAAATTTATTTTATGGATTCATATGTGATTTAAATTGTGGGTTTTGAAATTGGTTGAGGGTTTTGGTTGTTATTGATTTAATTACTTGTCCCATTATTTAAATTGATTATTCATGCTTTAAACTGGTTTTTAGGACTGAGTTGGAACTTTAATTAAATGGTTGGAATGGGGAACATGTATTTTTCCAAATTGGATGAATTTGGCTTGGAATTTTATGAACCTCAACCCACTTTATGAATTTGATTTAAATTATAGAAAATCGCATGGTTTAACCTTTTTCTGAAATCAATGTATTGTATTAATGGTTAAACGGTTATTTAAATTAGTTTTTAAAGGCCTTGGTAGACAAGAATTGGATTTTAAGGAACTTAGGGAGTCAATGTGGTTGTGTGAATTAATTTGGCATGTGTGATTTAGCTTGCAAGCGTATTGGTATGACGATACCAAGTGGTTATTTCCTTAAGCATATTGGTATGATGATACCAAGTGGTTAATTCCTTAATGAATGACTCTCGGGTTGATGGTTTGAATAACGTGTGTAAATGATTTTAAATTGGGCTTAAAGAGGGTTGTGTAGCTTACTGCGGAAATTGGACGTCCTGAGGGAACCAATCCTAAAAACCATATTTGTTAGCATGGGGCTTTTAATGACCGTGTGCATAGTTCACACATTATATATATAGGAAAGGTTGAAGCCTCAGTGGCTTTGGTTATTCCCCAGATTTCTCTATTTCATGTGGATAACACGCACTGGGGCCCTTCTATTAGGGGGCATCGGATCTATATAGCTTGTGGATGTTTTTAGGATAGTTAGAGCTACACAATCTAGGTCAATGATCTCAAAATATCATGCTTAAACCTTTTTCCCTATCCTTTATATATATATATATACATATGTATGCATATATATATGTATATATATATATATATATATGTATATGTATATAAATGTGTATATTGTGGTTTTGACTGATTTTTGGAGATGACATTATGTTATCATTTCCCTTGAGTTACATGCTAGCGCTCACCCCGCGAACTATCCTAGAACACTATATTGTTTATAATGTAAGGTTCGAGGACACTTCTTTTATCCTTATACAACGTTAGGTAGATTAGCACGGTCGTTGAGTTGCTTTGAAGTGGTTAGATTTCATTCTCTGAAAGACCCGTCATTTAATAGTTTGTATTTCCTTATATTTTTTACTATATCTTTGGATTCTTTTAGTCATGGTCGGGGGCATGTCCCTGCCAATTTGGTATTCTAGTTTTTAAAGGCTATTGTGGACAAATATGGATTGGTTTTGGTAATGTTTGACTCTTAGTTCATTCTTGATATTTATTCATCTCTTTATTCTATTTTGATTTATCTTATGCATTATTGTTATGATTATTCTTTGTGCTCTTGAGGTTGGGTTAAGAGGTGGTACCTGGTCCATGGTAGACTTGAGATACCCATCACGGACAGGCCTTGGTTCAGGTCGTGACAAGATTGGTATCTGAGTATCATTTAGAGTTGTTGGGTTTCCACCAACCCACATTGAATAGAGTCTTTTTTATAGGTGTATAGCGCACCACACTTATAAGAAGGAGGCTACAAGGCATTTATGAATGTTTCCCTTTCTTGTGTTCTATTTTTGGGCTATAGAGTCTAGTGTAATGAAACTTTTCTAACTCATGGCTTCCTCATATTTTAGATCATGCCTCTCCGAAGATTTGATGTTCATAGAAACTTTATTGGGAACTCTATCGTACCTAAGTATAAAGTGGACGGGACTCGCCCCGTGTATGAAGTGCAGACCTAGTCTAGAGTCCCTACTCCTAATTGGGTTGCTCCATGTGGGGTTTAACTTGCCCCCGCTAGTCCTCCCCAGGCTTCTCAGGGTGTTAATACTAATGATCAGATGGATCAGGGGTACGTCTCTAATGTAGAGTTCTGTCGGTCTATTCATTTTCTCACTCAGTTGGTAACATCTCAATCTCATTATTTTGACTGTGCTGGTTTTGTTGCTCGTTCATCTAAGGTCACTCGGGTTGGAAAGTTCATGAGGTCCAATCCCCTAACCTTTACAAGATCTAAGGTTGTGAAGGATCCTTAGGGGTTTGTGGATGAAATGGAGAAGATTTTCAAAGTGATGCATGTAACTAATTCTGAAAGCGTAGAGTTTGGTACATATTGTAATACCCCGTATGTTTCTAAGCTAGGAGATAAACCATTTTTCCTACATATGAAATCTCCTATCCTGTGATTCATACTTTAGTACATGACTTACAATGAGTATCCAAGCGATAAGATAGCTTATAATGCGTTAAGCATGTTCATATGAGTCACTTAAGTTAATAAAAGGTAAGAGTTTTTGAATCCATCATGTTTTAGTGTTCAATTTCATAAGGGTCATATTTGAATGAGTATAACTCGATGTTAATGTGGTATTTCTACATATTTATACCTAACTCGATGTTAATGTGGTATTTCTACATATTTATACCTACCAAATTATAGAGAATCGAATTAGCTTTCCAACGATACCAATTTCATCAACATTCGACACCCGAGCTAGGAGTTATGGCTTTGCGAAGTAGAGTGCATCGCCTAACAAATCGCAAAAGGACACTGAAAAGCATATGCGATAGCATATGCGGTGCCTATGAAAATATAGGCGACAGCATATGCGACACCTATGTAGATATAGGCGATATTATATGCGGCGCCTATGTAAATTTAGGCGATATCATATGCGGCGCCTATGTAAATATATGTGATATCATAGGCGGCACATATCTTATGGTTTCAAGTGACTTAAATACTCCATTTTGAGTTATTTTAAGGGTAATTAAGTCTTTTAACACTCCTTACACGTCCCTAAACCTAACCCTATGAAATATATAGCTCCTAATTACATTACAACCCTACTAACATTTTAAGTTCATTATCCAAGAACACTAAAAGATAAAAATAACTAGGGTTGCATAATTAAGCTTGAAGATCCAATTTCAAGGAAATTCCTCCGTCAATCATCAAGAATCTTCCTTCTAAGGTATGCGTGAGTTGATTCATGGACTCCTTTCGTCCATAAAGCTCAAGAACCATCTTCTAAATTATGTATTATGATGTTTTTGTTATTGGTGGTTGATGTTTATGTGGTTGGACTTTGATGATGCCTAAGATGGGATCTTTGTATGTTTTGTGTGAGGATATGGTGGTATTTAATGTATAAATATGTGAAATTGGTGGTTGAATATTTGTAATCTTGATGAATCCACCTATGCCTAAGATGTGCATGTAAGGTGTTTGGGGAAATACCTAAGGGAATAGAAATCATGCTTTTATGACATAATAAGTCCTAAATGACTATTCCATGTTCTACGTTTATGTTCAATGTGATCCCCATGCTATTATCTTGAATTGAAGATGTTGTATAAGATGATCATGATATTGTTATGATATGGAATGACCATGTTATTAAAGCCATGCAAGTATAAACATGTTTTGTGCATTCCCGATCATGTGATAGTTTGTTGAAAGATCATTCTTATTATGAAATCCTTACTTATGATGTTGTGAATTATAGACTCTACTCTTATGATCAAGTCAGTCATGTGTGTCAGTTTCCTTCCATTAAGTCTTGGGGGTACTTGTACCCTAAAACTATAGTTATGTGCCTAGAGCTAGTGTCATGTTTCAAGACATCCTCAGTCAAGCTATGCTCCATAGATTTCAGTTAGTCAATTCAACACAATTAATCTTTTTAGAGTCTTTCAGTTGGGAGTAGGGACTAGCACCGAGCTAGTGTAGGGATGGCAGTTTTTTCCGTTATAAAGGCAGAGCCATTAGCAGTAATCTCTATACTCCAGAACTATGTAGCCAGTGCAGGACAGGAGTCACCTATCAGATTAAGGCTATACTTGACTATTATATTGCCTTAGGCCTAATTTTCTGTTCAGGGTTACCCGTCAGAGAGGCTTGACCATAGTAGAGGTCTCTACCCGTGGAACAGTATTGACACCCTTTCAATCAGGGAAAAGATTGGACCTCACTAGTACAGTATCGGGGCATGTCGGTTAGGTTACTACCTTCCACAGTCACAGTTACAGTTACAGTTTCAGTATCAGTCTTCAGAGTAGAAATTAGGAATCAGGACTGTCAGATACAATTATCGATCTCAGTAAGGAACTCAAATAGTTTCATTGATTCCCGGACCATCCCGTCAGATAGGCTTGGTCCCATATTTAGATACTTACTATTAGATCTAGAGGTCACCCAGCAGACAGGCTTGATCTCAATCTCAAATTCAGTTGAGTATTCTCATTATTAGTTTTAAAGATCACTCATTAGCTAGGATTGATCTCAGACTTAGATGTTCAGATACAGTTTGGAACTTAGATAGTTTTCCCCAGAATTAAGACTGTTAGATACAGTCATCCATGTTATAAGTCATTCAGTATCTCAGTATCACAAAACTCATGTTGTCAGAGTTTAAACTCAAGTAGTCAGTATCTTCACGAGTTCAGTAACAGTTATGTATGTATGTATGTATGTATTTATTCTCACATTCATATTAGTTAGCATGCTCATGCATATAAACCCCATGCATTTAGCCTACCCCCACATATACTCAGTACTTTAGTTGTACTGACGTATTTGCGCTATGGTGCTTTTTTTTATGTTACACCATAGGTTTTGAGGTGCAGATTCTAGATCAGCAGTAGCAGTTTAGTAAGCAGTGAGTCCTCATCTTTTGAGGACATGATCGTTACATTTATTATTCCAATATTTCAATTTATTTTTAGTTTAGGGAGTTAGTTGGAGACATGTTCGTTCAACTCCTTATTCAGACAGTTTAGAGGCTTTCAGACGATTATAGAGTTTTTAGATTTAGACTTTAGTATTTTCAATTTTATTTTGGTACTGTGATACCACCTTATTTCAGATATTTTATTATTCAAGATTGAACCTTACGCCCTCTTTGTTCATGTTTCCACATTATATATGTATATTATGCAGTTACAGGTACAGATATCAATCATGGGTTAGCTTGTGGTCCTTCAGGGTCAAATGCACCGTGTAGTATTCCAGTTCAGAAAATTGAGGCGTTACAAACTTGGTATCAGAGCCTAAGGTTCAATAGAGTCCTAGAAAGTCTGAAAGCCGCATATAGTAGTGTCTTGTACATGGGTGTGTTGCGCTTCACATTTATTTACAGGAGGCTATAAGATGTTTTAGGAACATTTTCCCTTCTTTCAGTACTCATATCGTGCCAGTGAGAAAAACCTCAAGTTGAACTCTTAGCTTAATCCTTGTTCCTCTTCTGTTTGCAGAACATGCCTCCTAAGAAGAGAACAGGGAATCAGTCAGCCCCATAGCACACAGATCCTTTGAATGAGAATGTGTCATATGTAGAATTTCGAGCAGCTTTTTAGGCGCTAGCCTAGGATATGACCACTAGTGTTTAGGGAAACCGATAAACTGCAGCCCCACCCCAGCAATATGGGGATTCAGCCACAGCCTCAGAAATTTTATGAGAATGAATCCTCCAAAATTCTTTGGGTCAGTAACAGGTGAGGACCCACAGCTGTATCTTGAAGAGGTAAAGAATATCACCTAAATCATATATGTTTCAGAGGAGGAGAGTGTGGAATTAGCATGTTATAGGCTGAAAGATATTGCTCATGATTGGGTAGTGTTGTGGAAGTAGAGTAGTGGGGAAGATACAACTCCCATGACTTGGAAGATATTTTACGATGCCCTCTTAGATAAGTTTTTCCCATTAGAGATGAGAGAAGCTAAGGTAGAAGAGTTTATGAACCTGGGATAAGGCTCCATGATAGTGAAGGAGTATTGTCTTAAGTTCAACCAGTTAGCTAAGTATTCTCCTGACTTGATATTCAACCAGTTAGCTAAGTATGATCCTGACTTGATAGCTGACCCCAAAGCGAGTATGAGTAAGTTTGTGAGTGGTGTGTCTAGGTTAGTATTGAAAGAGTATGGAATAGCTATGCTCAATAGGGACATGGTCCTTGCTAATTTAATAATACATGCTCAGCAGATAGAGGCAGATAAGTCTAAGAAGAGGGAGAGATCTAATAAAAGATTCAAAAAAATTCAGCCCCTGTTCCATCTTTAGCTAATGTGCCCACACCTAACTTTGGAGATATTAGTCATGGTAGGGCGCCAGGCTCCAAATCCCAGAGTAGTGTTAGAAGTGAGCGTACTTATCCTCTTTGTGGAGAGCATGGCAAGAATCATCTAGGTGCATGCAGAGCTAATAGTCAGGTATGTTTTGGGTGCGGTAAGCTAGGCCATAGAATGCGAGAGTATAGAGTGTTAGCTCAGAAAGGTAGAGATTCGCGTGAGTAGGCCGCAAATCCCAGCACCAATAGTGGTAAGTGTCAGAATCAACTCTAGTCACTCCAGACTCACCATGATCCAGAAAGTTTCCCCAACCTAAATTCGGGTACGTTACAAGTTTTTCATGATCATTGTATGCATTGTTAGATATCTTGCACTCGTTTGAGCTTATGTCTCCACATGAGTTAGTCAGTAACATTAGCAGGTCTAGTTCATTTCATGCATCATGCATTAGTCTCAGCTCTCTAATGTTTAGTTGTAATCTAGTTTGTAGATGCCCTATGCATCACCCCAATATCTAAGTAAGGTAAACATTCCTAGAGCGACATAGTGTCCCAAGGGGGAGATAACCCACCTTTTCTTGATGATTTCATGTTCCCATTATAAATTAGTTATCAAGTTCCATGGTATAATCAATCAACCTTTTAAGAGTCAGCTCAGTCAGATATTCAGGCATTAGATATACGTGTTCAGTAGAGAAAGTACTATTTATAAGTATCTTCACTCATACATTTATATATCATGTAAGTCATGTAATCATGTGCCAAATATGTATGGATTCAGCCTATCAGTTGTGCATCAGATATGCATTCTCATTTTGAGAAAACTCACTTTATTAGAATCCTCAGTCTTATATTCATGAATCAGCTTCCCATGCATCAAATATGTATGTTCAATATGTTGTGCTCAGCTTTCAGTTATGTCAGTCATGAACCCATGTTTCAGTAGTGTATGTCTTATACGTACTTCATCTTATCATCTCTCCCACCTCAGTTAATTTACATTCAAGGATGAATGTTTCCAAGGGGGAGATATTATAATGCCCCACATGTTTTTAAGCTAGGAGATAAAACATTTTTCCTACATATAAAATCTCCTATCCTGTGATTCATAATTGAGTACATTACTTACAATGAGTATCCTAGCAATAAGATAGCTTATCATGCATTAAGCATGTTCATATGAGTCACTTAAGGTAATACAAGCTAAGAGATTTTGAATCCATCAAGTTTTAGTGTTTTATTTTGTAAGGGTCATATTTGAATGAGTATAACTTGATTTTAATATGGTATTTATGTATATTTCTACCCACTAAATTATAGAGAATCAAATTAGCTTTCCAACGATACCAATTTCATCAAAATCCAACACCCGAGCTAGGAGTTATGGCTTTGCGAAGTAGAATGCGTCGCCTAACCAATCGCACATGGCCACTGGAAAGCATATGTGATAGAATATATGGTGCCTATGTAAATATAGGTGATAGCATATACGGAACCTATGTAGATATAGGCGATATCATATACGACGCTTATGTAAATTTAGGCGATATCATATGCAGCACCTATGTAAATATATGCAATATCATATGCGGCGCATATCTTATGGTTTCAAGTGACTTAAACACTCCATTTTGAGTTATTTTGTGGGTAATTAAGTCTTTTAACACTCCTTACATGTCCCTAAACTTAACCCTACGAAATATATAGCTCCTAATTACATTACAACCCTACTAACATTTTAAGTTCATCATCCAAGAGCACTAAAAGAGAAAAACAACTAGGGTTGCATAATTAAGCTTGAAGATCCAATTTCAAGGAAATTCCTCTGTAAATCATCAAGAATATTCCTTCTAAGCTATACGTGAGTTGATTCATGGACTCCTTTCATCCATGAAGCTCAAGAACCATCTTCTAACTTATGTATTATGATATTTATATTGTTGGTGGTTGATGTTCATATGGTTGGACTTTGATGATGCCTAAGATGGGATCTTTGTATGTTTTGTGTGAGGATATGGTGGTATTTAATGTATAAATATGTACAATTGGTGGTTGAATATTTGTAATCTTGATGAATCCACCTATGCCTAAGATGTGCATGTAAGGTATTTGTGAAAATACCTAAGGGAATAGAAATCATGCTTTTATGACATAATAAGTCCTAAATTACTATTCCATATTCTAAGTTTATGTTAAACGTGATCCCCATGCTATTGTCTTGAATTAAAGATGTTGTATGAGATGCTTATGATATTGTTGTGATATGGA
>NW_025869179.1:10604-22453 GCF_002878395.1 Capsicum annuum
TACAAATACCTAAGGGAATAGAAATCATGCTTTTATGACATAATAAGTCCTAAATTACTATTCCATATTCTAAGTTTATGTTAAACGTGATCCCCATGCTATTGTCTTGAATTAAAGATGTTGTATGAGATGCTTATGATATTGTTGTGATATGGAATGACCATGTTATTGAAGCCATGCAATTATATACATGTTTTGTACATTACCAATCATGTGATAGTTTGTTGAGAATCATTATTATTATCAAATCCTTACTTATGATATTGTGAATTGTGGACTCTACTCTTATGATCAAGTCAGTCATGTGTGTCAGTTTTCTTCCATCGAGTCCTGGGGATACTTGTACCCAAAAACTATAGTTGTGTGCCTAGAGCTAGTGTCATGTCTCAAGACATCCTCAGTCAAGCTATGCTCCATAGATTTCAGTTAGTCACGTGACTCAGAAAAACTCAAAAATCTCAGTAGTTCAGTAGTCCCAGTAGTTTCAGTACTCTCAGTCAGACCTCAGATCTCAAGTAGCTTTTTCGTCAGTCAACGAAACTCAGCGAATTTAGCTTAGTTCAGGTAAGAAAATATTATCAGCTTAGTTAATCAGTTTATAAATTAGTTCAGTTCAGTTAGTCAGTTCAGTGCGGTTAATCTTTTTAGAGTCTTTTAGTTGGAGTAGGGACTAGCACCGAGCGAGTGTAGAGATGGTTGTTTTTCTTGTTATAAAGACAGAGCTATTAGCTATAATCCCTGTACTCTAGAACTACATAGCAAGCGCAGTATAGGAGTCACCCGTCAGATTAAGACTATACTTGACTATTATATTTCCTTAGGCTTGATTTCTTATTTAGGGTCACCCGTCATAGAGGCTTAACCATAGTAGAGGTCTTTACCCGTGGCATGGTATTGACACCCTTCTAATCAGGGAAAAGATTGGAACCCACTAGTACAGTATTGGGGCATATTGGTTAGGTTACTATCTCCCACAGTCACAGTTACAGTTACAGTTTCAGTATCAGTCTTCAGAGTAGAAATTAGGAATTAGGACTGTCAGATACAGTCATCGATCTCAGTAAGGAACTCAGATAGTTCCATTGATTCTTGGACCATCCCATCAGATAGGTTTGGTCCCATATTCAGATTCTTATTATTAGATCTAGAGGCCACCTGGCAGACAGACTTGATCTCAATTTCAGATTTAGTCGAGTATTCTCATTATCAGTTTCAGAGATCACTCATTAGCTAGGACTGATCTCAGACTTTGATGTTTAGATACAGTTTGGAACTTAGATAGTTTTCCCCAGAATTAGGACTGTTAGATACAGTTATCCTGTTATTAGTCATTCAGTATCTCAGTATCATGAAACTCATATTGTCAGAGTTCATCAGTCATTCAGTAGCTCAGTATTACAAAACTCATGTTGTCAGAGTTCAAAGTCAAGTAAGTAGTTAGTATCTCCACGAGTTCAGTAGCATTTACGTATGTATGTATGTATGTGTTCTCACTTTCATATTAGTCAGCATGTTTATTCATATAAACTCCATACATTTAGCCTACCCCCACGTATACTCAGTACTTTAGTTGTACTGACGTATTTGCGCTATGGTGCTTTTTTTGTATGTTACACCATAGGTTTTGATGTGCAGATTCTAAATCAGCAGTAGCAGTTTAGTAAGCAGTGAGTCCTCATCTTTTGAGGACATGATCGTTACATTTATTATTCCAGTATTTAAAATTTTTTTTTAGTTTAGGGAGTTAGTTGAAGACATGTTCCTTCAACTCCTTATTCAGACAGTTTAGAGGCTTTCAGACGATTATAGAGTTTCAGATTTAGACATTAGTATTTTTTGTTTTTTTGGTATTGTGATACCACCTTATTTCAGATATTTTATTATTTAAGATTGAACCTTACGCCTTCTTTGTTCATGTTTCTGAATTTTATATGTATATTATGCAGTTACTGGTACAGTTATCAGTCATGGTTAGCTTGTGGTCCTTCGGGGTCATGAGCACTGTGTAGCATTTTGGTTTAGAAAATCGAGGCTTTACACATATCAACTGAAAGATATAGCTTATCAGTGGTATAAGGAGTGAGAGTAATTGAGGGGTGATTATGCAGAGCTAGCAATATAGGATAATTTTTTTGGTGCCTTTCTTGATTACTTCTTTTCTGAAGAGTTAATAGAAGCTAAAACTGAGCACTTTGTTAATCTGAAGCACGGTAAGATGAATATGAAGGGGTATGCATTGATATTTTAGCAGTTGTCTCGATATGCTTTTGAGTTGGTGTCTAGACAAAGATCCAATATAAGGAGTTTGATTCTGGGTTGACCCGTGACTTGGTATTGGAGTGTAAGGTTGTAATGTTGAACAATGATATGGATATCTCTCGAACTATGGTTCATATGTAGCAGGTTCAGGATGAGAAATAAGAAGAGATAGGGGAGAGTCAGAGTAAGAAGTTTTGGTATGTCGCATTGAAATAGTAGGAGAGATGGAGGACAGTGCACCAAGAAGAAGAACTAGGGAAAATATTATTCTCCTACTAGTTCTCCTTATCCTAAGCCTTTGAGCGATCTTCATTCTCATGCTAGCGGTGGTTCTAAGGCACAGGGTGCCTAGTCTCAGGCTAGTGGAGCTCAGTCAACCCTACCTTATCTTTCTTGTCATTTTTGTGGGCAGCTTCATAGTGGTTATAGTGAGGAGGGGAGGAATCAGTGTTATAATTGTGGTCAGTTGGGTCACATACAGTGAGATTATTCATCGGCCAGAGTTGCTGCTGGGGCTAATAAATTTTTGACTTCCACGTCTTTAGATACAGTGGAAAAGGGAATTATTTATGGAACCGGCACTGGCTGGAATCTCCTTTATACACTTACTACTCTCCAGGAATCTTAGGCATCTCTAGATGTTATTACTGGTATGTTACAATTTTTCTCTCATAATGTGTATTGTTTGATTGATCTAGGGTATACCCTTTCTTATGAGACCCCTTATACGGCTATGCATTTTGGTTTTAGTCTCGAGAGAATTTTTGAGCCCTTCTCTGTTTCCGCCTTGGTTGGTGACTCTATTATGGCTAGGAAGATCTATAAGGGTTGTGTGGCATCTATCTTTATAGAGGATATTGGTGAACTAGATAAAGTCGGACATGGTAAATTTTGATGTTATCTTATGGATGGATTGGTGTCATGACCCGAACCATGGCTTGGCTATGACGGGTATCTCAAATCCACTAAGAACCTAAGACCACCCATTTGCCTAACCAAATAGAAGACAATACAGCTAGCATCAGATGAATTCCGAATGTATAACAAGATAAGTTGAATTCCGAACATATAGTAAGATATGAAACTCAAAAAATAGTTTAAGAATTTCAAAAACATGCCAATCCACAGTAATCAACAAAGCCTATAAATAAAAAAAATCAATCTAGATCAGGACATGTCCTTGACAATAGATAATAAAAAAATAGTTTAGGACCAAAATTAGACCATGAAGTAATGAGCCATCCGGAAGAAAGAGGCTTACCACTTCTAGTTGACTCATAAACAATCCAAGAATCACCAATCATTGTGCAGGAAAAGTAGAGGTGTCTCCATTCCTAATATTGTGTGGGGATACAATAGTTAGACGGTTAGTGGGTTGAGCGCTAGTATATAACTCAGGGATAAGGGGATAAAATAGCACCATGATCGACAGTTCAAATTCATTCAATACTAATGCACACAGTCATATGCATATACATGCATATATAATATTTCGGGATAGGAAATAAGGCTTAGCATGAACTTTAAAACATTAACCTGGGTTGTATATCATAACCGTCATATTAGTACCCACGGGCTATATGGGTCCCAGCTATCACCCCTTGGTCAGGCCTCAGTGCATGTAGCTGCACATACGACAGATTAATCTGAACATATATGCAAAGGGGAGTCAAACCTCCTGGTCATACATTAAGGGTGACATAAACACCTAATCATAAAGAAAGGGTGACTCAAATACCTGAACATTTAGATTCTCATGCTGATAAATGTTGTTTCCACTATTAGTCCTCTCGAGATGTAATACCCCGCATGTTTCGAAGCTAGAAAGTGAATAAGTAGTCCTACGTATGAAATTTCCTATCCTGTGATTCATACTTGAGTACATGACTTACAATGAATATCCAAGTGACAGGATATCTTATGATGCATTGAGCATGTTCATATGAGTCAATTAAGGTAATACAAGCTAAGAGCTTTTGAATCCATCAAGTTTTAGCGTTTGATTTTGCAAGGGTCATCTTTGAACGAGTATATCTCAATGTTAATATGGTATTTTAGCTGATTTATACCCATCAAATTGTAGCAAATCGAATTAGCTTTCCAACTATACCAATTTCACCTTAATCCAATACCCGAGCAAAAAGTTATGCCCATTTTCATGAGAGATAGTAAGCATAGGCGATTGGTTAGGCGCCGCCCAACCCAGGCGTGGGCGATCACTTGGGCGCTGCCTAAGCAAATTCTAGGTGTGAAAAACACTCCGTCTTGAGTTATTTTAAAGGTAATTAAGTCTTCAAATACTCCTAACACGTCCCTAAACTTAACCCTATGAAATATATATCTTCTACATATATTACAACCCTATTTTCATCTCAAAGCTCATCATCCAAGAGCACTAAAGGATATAAACAACTAAGGTTGCATAACTGAGCTTGAAGATCCGATTTCAAGAAAATTCCTCTATCAATCATCAAGAATCTTCCTTCTAAGGTATGCGTAGTGTTCATCCACGGATTCCTTTCGTTCGTGGAGTTCAAGAATCAATCTTTAAAATACAAAATCTTGGTTGATTGTGGTGATATGATCATACCCATGTTGATGCTTGTTTGTTTTGCTATATAATAGTATGTGTGAGTTGATTTATGGATCCCTTTCATCCATAAATCTCAAAAACCCTCTTTTTCATTATAAAGTACGATTTTTATATTGTTGGGTGTTGATGATCATGTTGTTGATATTGGATGATTCCTAAGATGGAATCTTTATGTGTTTTTGTGAATTCATGATATCATATGAGTTGGAAACATGTAAATTTAGTTATTCATGATGTATAATTTGATGAATTCACCTATGCTTAAGATGTGCATGTAAGGTGTTTGATAAAATACCTAAGGAACTAGATATCATGCAATATAGCTAAATTGTGACTAAGTGAAGGATTCATGATATGCCCTTACGTTCCAATGACTTCTATGATTGATAATGTACCTTCTACATGTTGTTGGAATACTCATGAACTATTCTTATGAGATTATGCTATGTTTACTTGCAAATCCTACTTATGAACAAGATGTATGATAACCATGCAATCCACATGAACTTCCATGCTATTGGTATGTGTTGCTAATATAATTATGAAATGAACATGATATTAAGATTGTGCAAGTACTTCCATGTGATATGAAATCCTTTCCATGCAATACAATTGTTGATAATCATGCTTAGTATGAGATCCCTACTTATGATATTATAAATTATGGACTCTACTCTTATGATCAAGTCAGTCATGTGTGTTAGTTTCCTTCCATCGAGTCCTGGGGGTACTTGTACTCGAAAACTATAGTTGTGTGCCTAGATCCATGTCATGTTTCATGATATCCGAACTCAAGGTATGATTCCATAGACTTTGGTCAGTCATGTGACTTAGGAAAACCTCATGATCTTAGTAAGTTGTCAGATATTAGTAACATTCTGCCAGTCAACAAAATTCAGTAAGATCAAGTCATGCACAGTCAGTTATTATTGTCCAGTCCCTCCATATGGGAGTAGAGGTTAGCACCGAGTAAACCCAAGGATGGGAACTCACCCACCAGTTCAGGGTGTGATTCATAGTAGCAATCTATGTGTTTCAGAACTACGTAGCCAGCGTAGGTTGAGACATCTTAACCAGTCATCTTAGGGTTGATGAGGTGGCTTAACCCGTCAGTTTAGGGTTCCCAACATTCTCATTGAGTACCCTCCAGATAAGGGTTACTCACAGTTGTCCTTAACCGTGGCGCGGTATTGACACCCCTCTACTCGGGGAAGAGATTTGACCCCAGCTTAGCCATAATGGCATACATGAGGCATGTCGGTTAAACACTACTTCCCACAGTTTCAGTAACAGTCTAAGTAAAAGAACTCAAAGCATTCTTCATATTTAGTAGATAAAGGACTGTCAGATACAATCATCGATGTTATCAGTTTCAGTAATAGTCTCAGTAAAAGAACTCAAAGCGTTCTTTAGATTTTTGTATATACAGGACTTTCAGCTACATTCGTCCATGTTATCAATTTCTATATCAGTCATGATAGTTATCAGTAAACCATGCATTAGCTTACAGGTCATGCTATCGCATATTCATGGTCCCAGTTTCTATATATATGTGTTTGCACTCCCATGTTCATATTAGTTAGTTAGTGTTGTTCATTCATGAAACCCTTTATGTTCAGTCTACCTTCCTCTTATACTCAGTACTCTAGTTGTACTAACGCATTTACGCTATGGTGCTTTCTTTTCATGTTACACCATAGGTTTTGAGAGACGAGCTCCAACCCAGAAGTAGCGGTAGCATTCCAGTCACAGAGACACAGTGAGTCCTTATTAATTCGAGGACAATATGATTTGATATATTTATTTATTTCTTCAGTTCAGTTTTACGGAGTTAGTTGGAGACATGTTCCTTCAACTCCTTATTCAGATAGTTTAGAGGCTTTTAGATCTACTTTCAGATTTATGTTTAGATTCACGTTCAGATTGAGTTGTTTTGGGTATTTTCACCCACATGATTGTATTCAGTTGAACCTTATGGCCTTACAGTTCCATGTATTCCATATTATTATATCATGATTTGCAGTGTACAGGTACAGATATCAGTCATGGGTTAGCTTGTGGTCCCTCGAGGTCATGAGCATCATGTAGCATTCCGATTTAGCAAATCGGGGTGTTACAAACTTGGTAAAAGAGCCTAAGGTTCAATAGAGTCCTAGGAAGTCTGAAAGCCACATCTAGTAGAGTCTTGCACATGGGTGTGTTGCGCTCCATATTTATGTGCGGGAGGCTATAAGATGTTTTAGGAACATTCCCCTTTCTTCATTATTCATGTCATGCTAGTGAGCATAATCACAAGTTAAACTCTCAGTCTAATCCATTCTTCTCTTATTCCAGACCATGGCCCTAAAGAAAATAAATCAGCTAACTCCTCATCCCGAAGATCCTTTGGGCGAACATATTTCCCATGTGGAGTTTAGAGCCGCATTTACCACACTTGATCAGTCCATGGCTGCACAGAATGAATAGCCACTAGTTATTCCGACCAATCCAGTGGACACTCCCAAAGCAGCTAGGGTTCAGGACTTCACTCGGATGAACCCTCCATCTTTCCATGGGTCTAAGTCTGATGAGGACCCTCAGGAGTTCATTGACCAAGTCCAGAAGGTCATAGACATCATGGGTGCTACTTTTATTAAGAGTGCTGAGTTAGCCGCCTACCAGTTACAGGATGTTGCTCATGGTTGGTACAAACAGTAAAAGTCTGAGAGGTTAGATGATACAAGCCCTATCGAGTGGGAGGAATTTGTCACGGCCTTCTTAGACAGATTCTTTCCCCAAGAGCTAAGGGAAGCCAAAGTTCTTGAGTTCATCAACCTCAGTCAGGGGAATATGATGGTTAGGGAGTATTCTCTCAGATTTACTCAGCTAGCTAGGTATGCTCTTCATGTGGTTGTAGACAATAGAGCTAAGATGAGCAAGTTTATGTCAGGGGTCAATGATAGTATGGTAAATGAGTGCAGGTCTACGATACTAATTGATGATGTGACTTTAGCAAGACTCATGAACCATGCCCAGCAAGTAAAAGAGCAGAAGTTTAAGATAAGAGAGAGGTAGAACAAGAGAGCAAGGTTAGGTAATTTCAACTTTGCTCACCCCAAGTCAGATGGAGGAAACTATTCATAGTTTTGCTCTAAGTCAGCCGTTCCAGTAACTTCTTTTGCCAGCGCTCCAGTGCCGAAGTTCAGAGACGGCAATAGAGACAAAGCGTCAGGCTCTAAATCTCAGGGCAGTGTTAGCAGTACTCGAATGAATCCACTTTGTCAGACTTGTGGTAAGAACCACAAGGTCATTTGTAGAGCTGGTAGTGATGTCTGTTTTGGTTGTGGAAAGCCAGGCCATAGGATTAGGGAGTGTCTGCAGTCAAGTCTTTTGGGTCAGCTAAATCATTCTACAGCTCAGTCCAGTCGCCTGAATCAGCAGGGTGCCATTTCCAGTTCTACCAGTGGGCAACGCCTAAATAGACTCTATGTTCTTTAGTCCCGATAGGATCAGGAAAATTCTCCTAATGTCGTTACTGGTACATTACAGATTTTCCATGTTCATGTTTATGCTTTGCTTGAACAAGGAGCATATTTATCTTTTGTTACTCTATACATAGCAAGCGATTTCAAAATCAGTCCCGAAGTCCTAGCAGAGCCCTTCTCAGTCTCTACCCCAGTGGGTAAAACCATCATAGCTCGGTGGGTATACAGGAAATGCCCGATTATGATATCTCAGAAATCCATATCAGCAAATTTAGTAGAGTTAGAGATGACTGATTTTGGTATCATTCTCAGCATGGATTGGCTTTATTCCTGCTATGCCACAGTCGACTGCAGAAATAGGATAGTTCAGTTTCTGTTCTCGGATGAGCCCATCCTAGAGTGGAAGGGTAGCATTTCAACGTTCAGGGGTCAACTTGTTTTCTACCTTCGAGCAAGGAAAATAATTTCTAAGGGGTGTATGTATCATCTCGTGCATGTTAAAGATTCCAGTTCTGAACATCCTAGCCTCGAAACAATCCCTGTTGTTAATGAATACTCAGATGTTTTTCCCAAAGATCTTCCAGGTATTCCTCCCAAAAGAGAAATAGACTTTGGCATAGACCTTCTTCCAGATACTCAACCTATTTCTATTCTGCTATATAGAATGCCACCAGCAGAACTCAAGGAAATGAAAGATCAGTTGAAGGATCTCTTAGATAAGGGATTCATCAGACCTAGTGGTTCCCCATGGGGTGCTACAGTATTATTCGTGCATAAGAAAGACGGTTCTCTCAGGATGTGTATTGATTATCATCAACTTAATAAGGTCACGGTCAAGAACAGATATCCTCTTCCCAGGATTGATGATCTATTTGACAAACTTTAGTGTGCCAGTTACTTCTCTAAGATAGACCTCAGATCAGGCTATCATTAGCTCAGAGTTAGAGAATGTGACATTTTGAAGATAGCTTTCCGTACTCGGTCTGGTCACTTTGAATTTTTAGTCATTCCATTTGGTCTTACCAATACCCTAAAAGCTTTTATGGATTTTATAAACCCTGTTTTCAAGTAGTACTTGGACATGTTTGTCATAGTCTTTATAGATGATATTCTGGTCTATTCTCGCACAGAGCGTGATCATGCAGACCATCTCAGGATTGCTCTTCAGACTCTTAGGGATCACCAGTTATTCTCTAAGTTCAGCAAGTGTGAATTTTGGCTAAGATCAGTAGCATTCCTTAGCCATATTATTTTCGGTGATGGAATTAGAGTAGATCCTCACAAAACCAAGGCAGTAAGAAACTGGCCCAGACCCGTATTTTCATCAGATATTAGGAGTTTCTTGGGTTTGGCTAGCATTACAGATGATTTCTTGAGGTATTTTCTTCTATTGCATCTCCCATGTCTAGATTGGCTCAGAAGAAAATTAAGTTTCAGTGGTCAAATTCATGCAAGAAGAGCTTTCAAGAGTTGAAGACTTGACTCACCTCAGCTTCAGTTCTAGCTATTCTAGATGGTTCAGACGGGTTTGTAGTCTATTGTGATGCATCCAGAGTGTTAGGTTGTGTCCTCATGAGCATGGTAAGGTCATAGCCTATGCCTCCAGACAGTTAAAGCCACATGATAAGAATTATCCTACTCATGATCTTGAGTTAGCAGCGGTAGTTTTTGCCT
This sequence comes from Capsicum annuum, assembly GCF_002878395.1. Taxonomy (NCBI): domain Eukaryota; kingdom Viridiplantae; phylum Streptophyta; class Magnoliopsida; order Solanales; family Solanaceae; genus Capsicum; species Capsicum annuum. The sequence continues at coordinate 20,595 of NW_025869179.1, forward strand.
TGAAGATTTGGAGGCATTATCTCTATGGAGTTCATGTAGATGTCTTCACAAACCATAAAAGCCTCCAGTATGTCTTTTCCCAGAAAGATCTCAATCTTTACCAGAGAAGGTGGCTAGAGCTCTTGAAGGATTATGACATGAGTATTCTTTATCATTCGAGAAAAGCCAATGTTGTGAACGATGCTCTCAATCAACTCTCCATGGGTAGTATTTCTCATGTTGAGGATAATAAGCAAAGGATGGCTTAGGAGATCCATCAGCTTACCAGATTAGGCGTTCTCTTAGTTGATTCTTCAGAGGGTGGTGTATGTGTTCATAGTATTTTAGAGTCATCTCTAGTTTCCGAGGTGAAAGAAAAACAAGGCAGGGATCCTAGGCTTTTCAAGCTCAAAGAGTCAGTTTAGAATTAGAAAGTTGAGGTTTTCTCCTAAGGGAGAGATGGTGTTCTTCGTAGTCAGGGTCGTCTGTATGTTCTAGGTGTAGATGAATTGAGGTGGCAAATTCTTGCAAAATCGAATGGTGCGCGATACTTTATTCATCCAGGGGAGACTAAGATGTACCACGACATGCGGGAGATCTATTAGTAGAGTGGGATGAAGAGAGATGTTGAAAAGTTTGTGGCTAAGTGCTCTACATGTCAGCAGGTTAAGATAGAGCATCATAAACCTAGTGGTTCCATGCAAGAGTTCACCATTCCTACTAGGAAGTGGGAAGAAGTTAACATGGACTTCATGACAGGTTTTCCTAGAACTCGTCATCAGCGTGATTCAGTCTGGGTCATTATAGATAGAATGAACAAGTTAGCTCATTTCCTCCCTGTTCGTACTTCTTATTCTGCCGAGGATTATGCCAAACTCTATATCAGGGAGTTAGTCAGATTACATGGTATTCCACTATCTATCATCTCAGTCAGAGGTACCCAGTTCATTTCTCACTTTTGGAAAGCATTCCAAAAGGGTCTCGGTACCCAAGTCCATCTCAAGACAGCATTTCATCCTCAGACAGATGGTCAAGCAGAGAGGACCATTCAGACACTTAAAGATATGCTAAGGGCATGTGCAATTGACTTCAAGGGAATTTGGGACGACCACTTGCCTTTGATTGAGTTTGCACACAACAATAGCTATCATTCTAGTATTTAGATGGATCTATTCGAAGCTCTCTATGGTAGGAGATGTAGATCTCTGATTGGTTGGTTCAAAGTTAGTGAGGCCTCAATCATAGATCCTGACTTAGTATTCGATGCCTTAGAGAAAGTTCAGTTGATCAGAGAGAGACTCCGAGCTGCGCAGAGCCGACAGAAGTCCTATGCAGATGTTCGTAGAAAGGAGATCAAGTTCGAGGTCAATGACTATGTCTATCTTAATATCTCTCCTATGAAAGGGGTGAAGAGGTTCGGCAAGAAAGGGAAACTCAGTCCCCGGTATGTCGGTCCCTTCAGAATTCATTGTCGCTTCAGTAAGGTAGCTTATGAGCTTGAGTTGCCTTCAGATCTAGCCTCAGTTCATCCAGTCTTCCATGTCTCTTTGCTAACGAAGTGCATAGGTGACCCAGTAGTTGTTGTCCCTACTCAGAGCATCGACATTCAATACAGCCTCTCTTATGAAGAGATTCCAGTCAAAATCTTAGATTATCAGACTCATAAATTGAGGAACAAAGAAGTCCCTCTAGTCAAGGTTCTTTGGTGAAATCAGTCTCATGAGGGAGCTACTTGGGAAGCAAAAGCAGATATGCGTACCAAGTATCCTTACCTCTTCCCCGCCAATTTAGATCAAGCTCAAGGTAATAGTTCTCCTAAATCTTATTCAATTTACTTTCATGTTTCTAGTATAAACTTGGTACCTATTAACCGTTTCATA
>NW_025869179.1:25453-31887 GCF_002878395.1 Capsicum annuum
ACAGCCTCTCTTATGAAGAGATTCCAGTCAAAATCTTAGATTATCAGACTCATAAATTGAGGAACAAAGAAGTCCCTCTAGTCAAGGTTCTTTGGTGAAATCAGTCTCATGAGGGAGCTACTTGGGAAGCAAAAGCAGATATGCGTACCAAGTATCCTTACCTCTTCCCCGCCAATTTAGATCAAGCTCAAGGTAATAGTTCTCCTTAAGCTTATTAAGTTTCATATTCATGTTTCCAGTATAAATTTAGTACCTATTAACTGTTTCATACTCAGTCATGCATTCATGTATCAGTTGTCCGTGCATCAGATATGAATGAGTCCAGTATGTTTAGCATGCCAGTCATGAGATTAAGTTTCAGTTTTTCATGTTCAATTCAGGTTCTATTGTCATATATCCCTTCTCAGTAAATTCTCATTCGAGGATAAATGTTCCCAAGGGGGAGATATTGTAATACCCTACATGTTTCTAATTTAGGAAGTGAATAAGTATTCCTATGTATGAAATCACCTATCCTGTGATTCATACTTAAGTATATGACTTACAATGAATATTCTAGTTATAGGATATCTTATGATGCATTGAGCATGTTCATATGAGTCACTTAAGGTAATACAAGCTAAGAGCTTTTGAATCCATCAAGTTTTAGAGTTAGATTTTGCAAGGGTCATCTTTGAACGAGTATAACTTGATGTTAATTTGTTATTTTGGCTGATTTATACCCACTAAATTTTAGAGAATCGAATTATCTTTCCAACGATACCAATTTCACCATAATCCAATACCCGAGCAAAAAGTTATGCCTATTTTCGTGAGAGATAGTAAGCATAGGCGATTGGTTAGGCGCCGCCCAACCCAGGCATAGGCGACCACTTGGGTGCCGCCTAAGCAAATTCTAGGTGTGAAAAACACTCCGTCTTGAGTTATTTTAAAGGTAATTAAGTCTTTAAATACTCCTAACACATCCCTAAACTTAACCCTATGAAATATATATCTTCTAAACATATTACAACCTTATTTTCATCTCAAAGCTCATCATCTAAGAGCACTAAAGGAGAAAAAAAAATAGGGTTGCATAATCAATTTTGAAGATTTGATTTCAAGGTAATTCCTCCGTCAATCATCAAGAATCTTCCTTCTAAGGTATGAGTAGTGTTCATTCACAGATTCCTTTCGTTCGTGGAGTTCAAGAATCAATATTTAAAATACAAAAGCTTGGTTGATTGTGGTAATATGATTATAACCATGTTGATGCTTGTTTGTTTTGCTATATAATAGTATGCGTGAGTTGATTTATGGATCCCTTTCATCCATAAAGCTCAAAAATCCTCTTTTTCATTATAAAGTATGATTTCTATATTGTTGGGTGTTGATGATCATGTTGTTGATATTGGATGATTCTCAAGATGGAATCTTTATATGTTTTTGTGAATTCATGATATCATATGAGTTGGAAACATGTAAATTTAGTTGTTCATGATGTATAATTTGATGAATTCACCTATGCTTAAGATGTGCATATAAGGTGTTTGATAAAATCCCTAAGGAACTAGATATCATGCAATATAGCTAAATTGTGACTAAGTGAAGGATTCATGATATTCCCTTACGTTCCAATGACTTCTATGATTGATAATGTGCCTTGTACATGTTGTTGGAATACTCATGAACTATTCTTATGAGATTATGCTATGTTTACTTGAAAATCCTACTTATGAACAAGATGTATGATAACATGCAATCCACATGAACTTCCATGCTATTGGTATGTGTTACCAATATGATTATGCAATGAACATGATATTAAGATTGTGCAAGTACTTCCATGTGATATGAAATTCTTTCCATGCAATACATTGTTGGTAACCATGCTTAGTATGAGATCCCTACTTATGATATTATAAATTATGGACTCTACTCTTATGATCAAGTCAGTCATGTGTGTCAGTTTCCTTCCATCGAGTCCTGGGGGTACTTGTACCCAAAAACTATAGCCGTGTGCCTAGATCCATGTCATGTTTCACGATATCCGAACTCAAGCTATGATTCCATAGACTTCGGTCAGTCATGTGATTCAGAAAAACCTCATGATCTTAGTCAATAGTCAGATATCAGTAACATTCCGCCAGTCAACGAAATTCAGTAAGATCAATTCATGCACAGTCAGTTATTCATTTCCAGTCCCTCCATATGGGAGTAGAGGTTAGAACCGAGTGAACCCAAGGATGGGAACTTACCCGCCAGTTCAGGGTGTAATTCTTAGTAGCAATCCTTGTGTTCCAGAACTACGTAGCTAGTGTAGGTTAAGACATCTTAACCCGTCAACTTAGGGTTGATGAGGTGGCTTAACCCATCAGTTTAGGGTTCCCACCATTCTCATTGAGTACCCATTAGATAAGGGTCACTCACAGCTGTCCTTACCAGTGGCATGGTATTAACACCCCTCCAGTCGGGGCAGAGATTGGACCCCAGCTTAGCCATAATGGCATACACGGGGCATGTCAGTTAAACACTACTTCCCACAGTTTTAGTAATAGTCTCAGTAAAAGAACTCAGAGTGTTCTTTAGATTTTAGTATATACAAGACTGTCAGATACAATCATCCATGTTATCAGTTTCAGTATTAGTCTCAATAAAAGAACTCAGAGCATTCTACAGATTTTAGTATATACAGGACTGTCAGCTACATTCATCCATGGTATTAGTTTTTGTATCAGTCATGATAGTTATATGTAAACCATGCATTAGCTTACAGGCCATGCTATCATGTATTCATAGTCCCAGTTTCAATATATATGTGTTTGCACTCCCACGTTCATATTAGTCAGTCAGTGTTGTTCATGCATGAAACCCTTTATGTTCAGCCTACCTTTCTCGTACACTCAGTACTCCAGTTGTACTGACGCATTTGCGCTATGGTTCTTTCTTTTCATGTTACACTTTAGGTTTTGAGACACGAGCTCCAGCCCAGTAGTAGCTGTAGCATTCCAGTCGTAGAGACACAGTGAGTCTTCATTTATTCGAGGATAATATGATTTGATCCATTTATTTATTTCTTCAGTTCAGTTTTACGGAGTTAGTTGGAGACATATTCCTTCAACTCCTTATTTAGATAGTTTAGAGGCTTTTAGATCTACTTTCAAATTTATGTTCAGATTCACATTCAGATTGAGTTGTTCTGGGTATTTTCACCCATATGATTGTATCCAGTTGAACCTTATAGCATTACAGTTCCATGTATTCTATTTTATTATATCATGATTTGCAGTGTACAGGTACAGATATCAATCATGGGTTAGCTTGTGGTCCCTTGGGGTCATGAGCATCGTGTAGCATTTTGGTTTAGCAAATTGGGGTTTTAACTGAGACCTCCACTTTCACGGCAAACTACACAACCCCCTTTAATCATAAGTAAAATATTTAGCACATAACCCATTCATTAAATCAAGTAGTCATTCATTATGACAATATCAAGTGGTATCTTCATGTCGACTATAGCTTGCAAGAACATGTCAATTTTTCAAATCCAACCATTTTCCAATGGGACTCTAACCCATTAACTATTAGGACTCAAAGGTTCCACGTAGAAACCAAACCCTTTATCCAAGTGGAACTCTAACCCTCCTCAGCAAATAGGAATCCAAAGTCCCAAGTAAGAACCAAATCCTTTAGCCAAATGGGACTCTAACCCATTAGCCAATAGGACTCTAAATTTTTATTCCAATACCATTTCATGGTCACCAAGACCTTTTAGAAGACAATTTAGCCATTTATGCAAAGCATTAGTTCAAATAGTAGGCAAAGTCAAATGATATATCACATTTGAAAACCAATCATGCAAGCGGGTTGAGGTTCTCATCAATTTCAATATCAAAATTTAATTACTTAGGGAAACCATATCCACATTCCATAAACATGAGCATGCACCCCAATGAGTTTGTAAACCATCAATCAAAGAATAAGTACTTCATGAAAACCATGGGAAAATATTTAAACAATCATTCTCTAAAACCCTCAACCAATCATGCAAACCAGACACCAAAATTATGCGAATACTAAATAAATTCATGTCCTCATTAAAGCATAATTTTATTAAGATAGATACATGCCTTAATCAGTAAGAAATTTGGAGAAGAAACCACCCTTGTGCCCTAAAACACCAAACTATTAAAACCCTAGCTTTGTCTTTAAATGGGGAAATTTTAGAGAAGAGAGGAGTATGATTTGGTTTGATGCAAGATGAAAATAATGTCCCAAAGATGTTTTATAGTGTGGATCTTAAGTGGGAAAATAAGAAAATGTCCGAAATGTCCCAAAAAATTTGACTCATAGAAATGGTGCGATAAGGTTCAGACACAACGGGCCCATAATGACATGATTTTTGGCAATTTGTGTGAAATATTTATTTTATGTGATTTGACTATTTTACCTCTCCTTGTGGTTTCTTTATTGTATTTTTGAGTGTGGGGATAATTGACATGGTTCCCAATGCATTTCAGTGTGATTTATGTGAGATTGTGGTTTTTGATGGTCTTAAAGGTTTACTAGTTGACTTTGGTTAATATCTTTTGATCTGTGTGTCGAATAACAAAACATACTACACCAACAAAATCAGAATATCAATTTTAGGTTGGTAACATGGGTTGTGTGATTTTACATCTTTTATATCTCATTTTGGTCCTTGGTTTGGAAAATTGTGAAATTAGGTCTTGAAGATCAATTTTGTGAAAATAATGTTATTAAAAATTACGATATCACCATTGAGTCGAAAGTGTTAAATTTGATAGGTAATATACTTCATTTGCATTATCAGGATTCCATATGAATCTAGAGGGGGCCGTGAAGACTTGAAATTTTCTAAGTTACCACAGCTGGTGCACCACTCAACAGGTGTAGCTGCTAAAGCGCCACTTTGGCCACTTTAGCATCAGGTGCTAAAGTAACACTTAACTACTTTAATGGCTGGTTACTAGCTAGGAAAGGGCACTTAAGTAGCCCTATTCCACTTTAGAAGAGGGCACTAAAGTGGCCCTTGTTTGATTTAGCGAACTGGCACACTAAGCAGGTACCGCTCAAGTGGTACTTGACCGCTTTAGCAGCACCTGATATAAATAATCCTTTTCTCATTTTTTTCTTCACCATTTTCAGGACTTGGAGCTTGGGGAGCGAGTTTTTGGGTATTTTATTCTCTTTTTAATGTATGGTGATCTCCAAAATCATATTTCAATAACTTTTTTCTAGTCTATCATTTAAATCTTGTTTAAAATCAGTTTTTAAAATGGAATTTGGAGATTATGACTCGAAATGCCCAAATTATCATTTCTTCAATTCAAACCCTAATTTTATACTATTTTAACTTAGTTTTTCTCCTATGAGTTCTTTTAATCTTGAGAAAAATATTTATGGATTAAAATTATGATTTTACTTTTTTTTCAGAAACTCTTTTCGGGGGTCCATATGACCTCAATTCAAAAGTGGGCAATATGGGTATCATTAGCTTTTATTTTATGTGTAGATTGTATATTTATGTGTTTTAGATTATTTTTAAGTCCGTACATGAGGTGAAAGATTAGTGATTAAGGCTTATTTATTTTAATTCTGATATTTGAGGTAGGTTATGGCTTAACTTTCTTCAAACTAGGTTGGGTAGTTAATATCAATATAAAAGTATATTGTGGGTATGAGGTTGTATCATGGAAAATGTGTTTATGTGTTTTATATGCCTGTGTGGGGGACTATAGGGGTAATATTTAGTGGTTTTTGGTACATTATTCGCTATGTGTGACTGTGTAGGGTCTTGTATGATATTGTTGGACTAGTATTGATATATATATGACTGATTGTACTTCTTGGTGGAAAAAAACCTAGATTTGAGATTTATATGGTACCAATGGAATTTTCTTGCATGTTTCACTTGATGGTTTATTGATTATACTGGATCATGTATGGTTGGTTGATTTAGGTGGATTTTTTGGCACACGTGGTTGGTATATTGATTGAATATTGGATATTCTCATTTTGGTTGGTTGTGAGAATTATATCCTCATATCATATTCATACATGATATATTGATACCACTATGTAAATATTGGAAATACTAGCTTTTTCTGATAGAAAATATGTCATCTTTAAAAACCCTCTACCAACGTATGTATCGAAAAAGAGTTATGGATACTGGTATTAGATATTTTTGTATAAAGTTTGAAGAATCCCGACATGGGTCTTACCTCGAGAGACAACTCAATAGGTGTACACGGAGGTTATGCAGCAACCATGTGCATCAATGCATCATCATCATCGTCATCATCATCTTTATTGCATTATATATATTGTTCTTATTATGTGATTACATTTTTTTATTGACTTTATATCTTCCAATTTGTTCTATATTCTTTTACGTGTATTTGGTGTATGTGTATATTTGTTCTTGTTTC
>NW_025869180.1:0-8123 GCF_002878395.1 Capsicum annuum
TCATAATTCAACACATATACTAACATAATTTCATAGATCTCATAAAAGATCTCAACTTGAAATCTATATAACAACTCAAACATGAGCATAATTCAATTCATAATATAAAAATCATAATTCAAGTTTTTGAAAAGGTTTCTTGAACTCCAAGGATGGAAGAAAATCCAAGGATGAACACCTAACATCCCTTGATTGTTGATTTCATAGGAATTGTGGTGAATTCCTGAGACTTGATCTTGAGCTTGATGAAATTAGGGCTTGTTCTTGAGAGTGTTTGTGAGATAATGAGTGTATTTTTCCCTTTAAGATATTAAATTTTGTGTTTTAGCTGGATTGGGTGGGGGAAAAAAGGACCTAAATGCCCTTGTAAAGTCAGAATTTAATATACAAAAACTACTTAGTGACGCAATAGGGGACACACCGCATCGATGTGGTTGACTCCATTACCGACACATCGAGTTGATGGTGTCAACGTGATCGCCAATACAACGCATCAAGATTACATTGGATTGCTGTTTTGGCTATCCAAACATGACCCAAATGAAGTCTAAAAATACCAAAACTCACCTAATATAACCTGTTGACATCCCTAATGATGAATCATTTTAAAAATTGATAATCTAAGTCTGGAAAGATTATAAATGATGCCATTGAAATATCAAAGACAAAAATGAGACAAAGTGTCAACACTTTGCTGAAAATTTCAAAGTCTGGGACCTCTTTTGGAATGCTATATAGGACTGAAATGACTAGGACTTTGTGGGATCTTACAGTCAGCCAGGCCATTTCAAGAGGGATTGCCCCTCAGCTATGGGCCATACAGGAGGTTTTAAGTCCCACACTAATTCCATAGCTCCTTTACCTAAGGGTACTATTTCTGCTGCTAGAGGTGGTCTCAACCGATTGTATGCTTTATCTACCCACCAGGATTCAGAGGCTTCACCAAATATTGTTATGGGTTTATTATAGATTTTCTCCCATGATATGTATGTGTTACTTGATTAGGGGTCTACATTGTCTTATATGACCTCTTACATGGTAGTTAGTTTTAGGCTTTAGCCCGAAGATATTCTAGAACCTTTCTCTATTTCCACTTGTAATACCCCGCAAAGTTCTCTCCTAGTCTGAGCCTTAGAGCATTTTCAGAAAAATAAAAATTCTAGTCTAAAAATTTCAGAAATATCTTCTTAAGTATGAAACACTTTGAATCATATTATATTTCTATAATTTGAAATTTTTTTCATGTAGATAATTGAATAAGATTTTCATCGATACCAATTTTATCAAAATCTAACATTGGACAAGGGAGTTATGGCTGTTTTACTAAATGGTATCCGAATTGCCCAGGTTTGACGGTCAACCTGGTGGAACGTCAGGTCCTTGGTGGGCCGTAAAGTATCCTGTCAAGCCAAGGCAGTGACTCCTCTTTTTGATCATCATGTGACAGTCAAAGTGGTGGACTGTCAATAAGTTGACGGACCGTCAAGGGGTCCGTCAGGTAGAAAAAGAATGGCCCATTCCTGACCCCCGAGTGACGGATGATCTAGTGGATCGTCAGATTCCTGACGGACCATCACTTCGACCATCATAATGAGGCAGAATGACCCAGATTTGGCACTCGAGTGATGGATGACCTGGTGGACCGTCAGTCCCTCTGACGGACCGTCAGATCGACCGTCACAGACCCCGATCAGCAGTTTTCAACTCTTTTTCTTTAAAGGGTATTTCGGTCTTTTCTAATCTTTCCCCAACCTCTATAAATACCCACTTAAGTGTTGAAGGCCTCATTTTCTTTTCTCTTCTTTCACCCAAAAACTAGGGTTTTCAAAATAAAAAATTCTCTCTTCTTCCACTAAAAATTAAGAGAGAATCAAGAGCAAGGATCAAGAATTCTTCCAAGATCCTTCAAGAAAAGAGTTTCCCCAAGTATGTAGATGTTGATTCTTGGGTTCCTTTCATCCAAGAAGCTCAAGTACCTTTTTCTAAATCTCCAAGATTTATGTTTATGATTTTTTAATGATTCTTGTGAATTGAAATTGATGTTCTTGCTATGATTGAGTTGTGGTTCATGTTTGTCTACAAGATTATCAAGCCTTGGCCTTAGTATGTGGTATTTTTGTGGTAAATGGATTATGTACTTGTTGTTGATGTTGAATGACCTCCAAGATGGGATACTTATGTGGTTTGTATGAATGTATGATAATATATGAGTGAAAAAATGTAAATTTGGTTGTTCATGATGAGTAGTTGGGTTATTATACTTATTCCTAAGTTGTGCATGTTAGGTGTTCGATAAAATATCTAAGAGATTAGAAATTAAGCATTGTAGTTAAATCGTGATCTAATGACTTCTAAGATACGATTATGTGTTATGATTGTTGACGTGTTGATGACTTTTGGGTGTAGAATTGGTTGATTTAGAAAAGTATGTTATGATTTCTAATTAATTGGAGAGATGCTTTAATAATTATGATGATGCATTAATGATGGTGACAATAAAGGTATGATTGCGATAATACATAAGTGATTATGATGGTGAATGAATGCATGTGTTGATGCATGAATGATTGTGATAGTGAATAGATGATCGTGATGAAGTGAGAATGATTATGTTTTACTTTTATGTTATCGAGTCCTAGGGGTATTTATACTCGACAATAGAGCTCTTATCTAGAGTTTGTGTCAGTTTTGCGATAATTCTAATTGATCCACGATTCTCAGAACTCAATGAACTATAGAACTATATATCTTTATACAAGTGCAGAGCTTAATCAGGCTCTGTAATCTCAGTTATCTCTGTAATCTCTGTATTACTAGTAATCTAGCCTCCGTCCTATAATCAGCTCAGATCTAATAGTATTCAAGTAATTCAATTCTAATCTCAGAAGCGATTTGAATAATCTATTCAAGCTCTGCATCGTCAGTCAGATGCTATGATTTGATACCTTTTCGTTAGATACGAAACTAAGTAATCTGAGCGTAACTCAGTCAGATCCCTTGAGAAGTATAATCAGTATCAGATTCAGCTCAGTCTAAGTTCATTTAAGAATCAATCAGTGTATTTCAGTTGGGAGTAGAAACTAGCACCGAGAGAGCTCAAGGATGGGACTCACCTACTAGTGGAGGGTATAATCCTTAGATGCGATCCTTGTGCTCCAGAACTACGTAGCCAGTGTAGGTTGAGACATCACACCTACAATATGAGAGTGGATGAGAGACATCATACCTGCTAGATAAGGGTAGATGAGGTGGCTTGACCTGTTAGATGAGGGCTCCACCGTTCTCGTATGAGAACCTGATAGATGAGGGTTATATAAAGATAATGTCTTTACACGTGGCACGGTATTGACACCCTCCCAATCGGGGTTAGAGGTTGGACCCCTAAGATATAGTAGGGGCATGTCGGTTAAGTAACTACTTCCCACGATCTCAGTTTCAAAATCAGTCTTAGACTTCAAGAAAGAGCTCAGTTCAGTGTACCTAATTTAAGGCTGTTAGATACAGGCCATTAAGTATGATTACTTGATAATTCAAAGATTCGCTGCTAGATAGGCCGATCTATGATTACTTGATAATTCAAAGATTCGCTGCTAGATAGGCCGATCTCAAAATCATTTATGAAGAAGTATTGTTATCCACAGACTCAAAGACAACTTAATAGATAGGGTTATGATAACGCTCAATCTACAGCTCTCGTGGGAGTGTAAAGCGGTCGTTAGCAAATATAGAACCCAACCTGGGTTGGGTATCGATCCCACAGAGAATAGCTTGGCCAACAAGCAAGAGAAATTACTAGACTTTTAGTGCAAGTCTCGTAGGAAAGGGGGGATTGTAGTATGTAACCAAAACAAGAATGTAAGAACTGAAAATAGCAAAATAAAGAGAGATTGTCACGTGTGTTGTAAACAATGAGAATTGAGGCGTTGGGGTTATGTCCACCTTCTGAGGTATACGTCTCTATTGGCTATGAGTGTGTAGAGTCTTGACATGTAATTGCTTATAGAGAATTGTAGTCGATGGTAAATCCAAGCGTCTCCCGACCTAAACAAGGACTATTTCACTTTAACTCTCTCGAGCTTAAAGCGTGACTAACGGTACGAATTCTCCAAGAAGTTAGTCCAGGTACGGCACTAGCTTTTTAATAGGAAAGGGTGTCCTACTACCTTGACATTATCTCTTTTCCAGACAAATAACTTTTCTCTCGAACAAGTCAGATGTTAGACTGGCGTTGGTCTATGCGTCTTCTTTTCTAGACAAATAACCTTTCTCTCGAACAGGTTAGATGTTAGAATGGCGTGTTCTTGTGTTTGAACCGCAAAGAATGTAGATTTAAGATGAAGAGAATAATGATATAAGCAATATACTTGTCTTGAACTCACAAACTCATAGCTATAGATAGTAACTCATTCGGCTTCCATAACCCCAACTAAGAGATTTAGTTACCCATGAATGCGAAGGATATCACGTTTTGCATGGTGGATGGCGTGAATAGTAGGTGTTTGGCGTGTGGTTTTAGTGATTCCGTAGCAAGTAACGATTCTCTTGTTGTGGAATTTAAGAGTAGAAGAATGAAGAATTGAGAATGGGTTGTAGGAAGATGTCTTAATTGTAAGGAGATGAATGAATTGTCAGAATGTCTCCTCCCCCTTCTTTTAAATCTCTAACATGATAGGGTATTTATAATACTCCTATCCTACTCCTACTAAACTAATAAAATAAATAACCAAATCCTAATATACTAATGAAATCCTTGACCCAATTGTACTAGGGTAAGGTTACAAAATTATAATCCAAATAGAATGATGAAACACATAACCTAATTGCACTAGGTTAATGTATTATGGCAAAAATCCAGCTTTGTGTCTGTAAGTCCCAAAGTCTTCAGAAATGCTGTTTTAGCCCGGGACAGATTTTCCATGCAGCAGATTTAGTCCTTTATGCGTCCAGCTCCTTTCCATCTCGTTTGTGAGCTTTCTTTTGCGTCAAGTAAGCCATAAATTGCTGTATTTTGCATCATTTATACCTGAAACTTTCCTAATCACATTTGTTAGCTCATTTACAGGAAAAAGGACTAAAAGTGTACGAAATAGATAATTAGTTCTCGAAACTAGGCTAAAATATGGGCAAAATATATTGATATAGGCGCGTAATTTCGCCTATCATCAGGTTACCATCCATTTTAGAAGCTTCAGATACTCGTAATCTCAGTATGTTCAGAGATTTCAAAACTCACTCTTTGATGAAAGTGCATCCATATTTCCTAGTTATCAATATCAGATGAGTCTATAATTCAATATCTCAGTGTTAATAGTGAGTTCAGTTTGCAAAAAACTGGTATCTGCGTTCCTGTCTCTAGAGTTGTGATGATTGTGATTATGACCTGTGCATTCATGTATGTGTTCTCGTGTGAAATTTTCATGATTATTTTGTTTACACATTGTGCATGCATGAGCCCTTGCATTTAGCCTTACCTCGTCTACATACTCGGTATATTTTGTACTGATGTATTTGCCCTATGGTGTTTCATTTGACACCATAGTTTTAGAGCCATAGGATTCAGAGTTTCCTCATTAGTTCAGTCTCAGTTAGCAGCAGTAGAAGTGAGTCCTCTTTCTTCGAGGACGAATCTCAGTTTACTATTATTGCATCAGATTTTGTTTATATTGTCAGTTGATGGAGTTAGTTAGGGACATGTCCCATCAACTCCACAGTTCAGACAATTTAGTGGTTTTTCAGACGGAACTTGATGTATTAGTATTCAGTTTTCAGTTTGAGTATTTATAGATGTGTTGAACCTTATGGCCAGTTTCCATATTTATTTTAGATAGTATATAATGTACAGGTACAGATGTCAGAAAAGGGTTAGCTTATGGTCCTTTAGGTCTATAAGCACCGTGTGACATCTCGGGATGGGATCTCAGGGTGTTACACCACTCCTGTTGGTGATTCTATTTTGGCTAGAAGAGTTTACAGAAATTGTGTGGTGTCTATTTTTCATCATGATACTATGGCCGATCTTGTAGAACTGGACATGATTGATTTTGATGCTATTTTAGGAATGGATTAGTTTCATTCATGTTATGCCACCTTAGACTGTAGAACCATAAAGGCCACCTTCTCATTTCCTAATGAGTCAGTAAAAGAGTAGGAGGGATATTCTCTTGCACCTATAGAGAAATTTATATCTTATCTTAGAGCCCATAAGCTCATATCTAGTTGTTTGTATCATCTTGTTTGGGTCAAATATTATAGCCCTAAAAGTCCTTCCCTCTAGTTTTTCCTAATGAACCCCCTAGGATACCACTAGATAGGGAGATAGATTTTGGCATCGACTTGTTGCCAGACACCCGACCTATTTTTATTTTTCCATACAAAATGGCTCCTGTTGAATTGAAAGAGTTGAAATAACAACTAAAAGACCTTATTTATAAAGGCTCTATCCATCCCAGTGTCTCTCCCTAGGGTGCTCCAGTATTTTTTATGCGTAAGAAAAATGGTTCCCTCCATATGTGTATAGGCTTTTGTCAGCTGAGCAAGGTGACAATTAAGAAAAAGTACTCTCTTTCTTGAATTGATGATCTTTTTGACCAACTTTAGGGTGCCAAATATTTCTCTAAGATCGACCTTCATTCGAGTTATCATCAGTTGAAGGTTAGGGAGGCTGACATTCCCAAAATAGCCTTCCGAACCTGATATGGACAATATGAATTCTTAGTTATGTCCTTTGGGCTGACTAATTTCCCTGCGACATTTATGGATCAAATAAATAAGGTATTTCATCTATTTCTAGATCTGATCGTCATAGTCTTTATTGATGACATCTTGATTTACTCTAAGAGTGAGGAGGAGCATACCAATCACCTCTGAATCATCCTTCAGACTCTTAAGGAACATGAGTTGTATGTGAAGTTTTCTAAGTGTGAATTCTGTCTTAGTTCTATTGCTTTTTTGGGGCATATTATTTCTTATAAGGGAATTAAGGTTGACCCCCAAAAGGTTGAGCTAGTGAGAAAATAACCCAGACCTACGACTCCAACTGACATTCGAAGCTTCTTGGGTTTGGCAGGGTATTACAAGAGATTTGTAGAGAGTTTTTCATCTATAGCTACTCCACTTACTAGATTGACTCAGAAAAAGGTAAAATTCTTGTGGTTTGACTCTTGTGAGAATAGTTTTGAGAAATTGAAAGACAAGTTGACTATTGCACCAATTTTGACCCTTCCTGAGGGATTTATGGTTTACTGTGATGCATCTCGGGTGGGACTTGGGTGCGTACTTATGTAGTATGGTGATATAGTGGCTTATGTATCTAGACAGTTAAAGGTGCATGAGAAGAACTATCTCGCCCATGACTTAGAGTTGGCTGCTGTGGTGTTTGCACTAAAAAAATTAGTGTCATTATCTTTATGGGGTGTATGTTGACATCTTTACTGATCACAGAAGTTTGCAGTATGTCTTCACGCAGAAAGAGCTAAATCTTAGGATGAGGCAGTAGTTAGAGTTGTTGAAGGATTATGACATGAGCCTGCATTATTATCTGGGTAAGGCTAATGTGGTGGCTGACGTCCTTAGCAGGCTGTCCATGGGCAGTCTTTCTCATGGGGAGAAAGGAAAGAGAAATATAATGAAGGATATTCATCATCTTGCTAATTTGGGAGTTCGACTCCTAAATTCCAAGGATGGAGGAGTGTTCGTACAAGAGGTAGCTAAGTCATCCCTATATGTTGAAGTTAAGGAAAAACAAACTAGAGACCTCATTTTAATTCAAATTTAGGAAGTTTTTGGTTAATAAAAGGTAATGACATTTGAAATTGGTGGTGAAGAGATTTTGAGGTATCAAGGTAAGTTATGTGTACTGGATGTGGATGGGTTGCGAGAAAGACTTCTTGACGAAGCTCACATTTCTAGGTATGTTGTTCACTCTGGATTTACTAAAATGTATCATAATCTCAGGCTATTTACTGGTGGAATAAAATGAAAATAGCTGTTACTAACTTTATGGCTAAGTGTTTGAATTGTGAACAAGATAAGGTGGAACATTTGAGACCAGGTGGCACTTCCCAAGAGATAGCCTTACCTATGTGGAAATGGGATATCTCAAAACTAATACGACTCAATTTGGG
>NW_025869181.1:0-19152 GCF_002878395.1 Capsicum annuum
TATATATATATATATATATATCCCCACCCATAATTTCCCACCTCCACCTCCATCTCCACACCTTCCACCCTTACCTCCAGTTCCATCTCCACACCTTCCACCATTGCCTCCAATTCCATCTCTACACCATAACCTCCACCCTCAATTTTTTTTAAAAAAAAGTATACCAAAGAAAAATTATACCCTCGAAGCCAAAAAAGAAAAGAGCAAAATCTAAAAAAGTACCTCCCCCACTTCAACCTCGCCCATCGCTCTCCCATCCCTAATCAAATCTAAATGAGTAAAAATAATTATGTAATTGTAAAAGATTTATGTTTTATGTTTTTCTTTATTATATTGTTTACAACTTAGAATTTCAGATTGTCAAAAATAATATTAATTTTTATTCTATTGTCTTCATTTTTTTTATTTAAAATTTATAAATAGTAATATGTATACTATCTAATTACTTCATTATATAAAAATTAAAAAATAAATAGGCTTTGTTATGCCAAAATAGACAAAATATAGATTAAAAGAAGACTCTAAAATAATCTATATTTTTTTTTTATAAATGGTTATAATTTAAACTTCAAGTTAAATACTTTCACATCTATCAAACTATAATTTTATCTCATATTCTAGTTTATTTTTATTTTTACTCAGATTAAAAGAAATTATTAACCAATCCTAAGAATCAAAAGGATTTCCATAATGCATGTAATATTCTTGAATATTAATTTTATTTGAAAACATAAAATCACAAATTTATTATAAGAAAAATAATTTTAATGTGTAATTGTGCACATAATATTTAATTATATTATAAGCTACAATATTAAAATTTTTTGGTGATTTAACATTTTATTTTTCTAATCAAAGCATTACCAACATGAAAAAATAGGGGGTTTGGGCCGCAAATGACAAAAGAGTTTTAAATTGAGGTGTAGGTGAGACAAGTCTTAATTATTAGTTGGAGGTGACAATTACTTTATTATGGATTAAGAAAGTTGGGAAAGTTTGAAAATAATCCACAAGTTTTTAAATTTATACTTTGATCCCAATGTATACCTAAAATAACGGGAAACGGAGGGAAAGAAAGGCGTCTTTCTCTCTCTTCTCATCAATTGTTGTTTTCTCTCTCTTAACGATTTTTGTTGTTAATTGTTTCTGTTTCTACTGCTTTATTCATCATATTTTGCTTCATTATCATCATCTTCTACTTCATTATTATCTTCATCTTCTTCTTGTCGATCATTTGTTGTTGGTGGTGGTGATGGTGGTGGTACAACGCTACTGCTACGATCTGACCAATTTCTTAGGTCAAATTTTGTTTACTACATCACTTTCCACTTTGGCATTACTTCATAGGTAACTTTGGTAAGTAAAATTATGATTTTTATGCGTATTTGTCATCTGGGTACACTTCTGTTTTTCCAACAATGGATAGAACCCCGATTATGAATCTAGCATAAGTGCCCACAATTTAAATAGATCAATTATCTGGTGCATCAGATGTGTAATCTGTTGCATCAAACTGTTTATCTGTTGCATCATCGTATTATCTGTTACATTAGACGTATTATCTGTTATATCAGGATATTTATCTGTTGCACCAGACTAATTATCTGTTGCATTAGAATGTTTATCTGTTGCACCAGACTAATTATATGTTGCAACGAATGAAAATTAAATATGGATTAAAACGTCAAAGATCAAACATAATTTATTTATTAAACAAAAACAAATAAAAATACATGTAATAGACTAAAAGAAAAACAATAGTCTAATTATTATTATTATTATCAGCATCATCATTGCCAGCCGGCCAATCTTCAATCGGAAGTAGCAGGGCCCTCTTCATCCTACGTATCTCGCGGAGCATTCTTGATCTAACTCCTCCCAGTTCCCATTGTAGATCACGAACTTGATTCTGAAGTTCATTCACGGCGTCATGCAGAAAAACAACGTCCCACACTGGGTCAGCCATAATCTAATCTTCTAGAGTGTAATATGAAAGACGAGATGCAATAAATAAATAGAGTGTATTTGAATAAACGATTGAGTAAGGAGGGACTTATTTATAGAGGATTGAATTTGAATGAGAGGTAAAAAGGCGCGACTATTCACCTCCATACATTAATTATATTTTTGATTAAATTAAGAAAATAAATATTGTGATATAAATCATGACTTTTCAGATTATTATTATTAATTAGTTCTTTCAAAAAACCGTTTTTATTGAGTTGTGGCAACAGATTCTATATCTGTTGCATCAGATAACACATCTGTGACAACAAGTATATTATTTGTTGCTACATATAATCTAACTGTTCACCTCCATTTATTAATTACATTTTTATTGATGTGAAAAGTAATGAATTAATTAAATTAAGAAATATTGTGATAAGTCATGACTTTTCAGATTATTATTATTATTAATTAGTTCTTTCCAAAAATCGCTTTTATTGAGTTGTGACTCGTATAGGTTGCATCAGATAAATCATCTGTGACAACAGATATATCATCTGTTGCAACCATAGTGAACCTGTTGCATCAGATAATTTAATTGTTGCAACATATAATCTACTTCTTTTAAAAAAAAATAACTATCATCATATCATTAATCCAAATTTGCTTACTTTTTTATTTTATAAATTAAAAAAATACCTTTTTCAAATTCCTTAATAAAATAATAACCATTTTATTATATAATAAGTAATTTAAAAAATAAATTCAAAAATAAAAATGGTGAAAAGTCACGATCAGTTATTAAAATTGTAGTTATAAATTGTGTTTATCATTTATTTCCTTATTATTTATTTACGAAATATTTTTCGTATTGAATAATCGGAATGGAAAGTCATGTCTTTCTCTTTTCACCCTCTTAATAACAATAACCCTTTTTTTATTAATAATCGTCAAGTGCAACATATGATCGATCTATCGTAGCAGATTAACCCTAACTGTTGACACAAATTGCTACTCAATCCCTACCACCAACCGTCGACATGTTTAGAACAAGAAATAAATAGAATGATTATTATTAAATACTAAATAAGAATTAAAAATTCAAAGTCGACAACAAAATGAAATGACTGTTCATAGATTTTTGAATCCCTTGGGTAGATTTGATATATGAAAGGAGGAAAATAATCTCTAAAATAAAAAACATTACCTAATTATTATTACTATTAGTATTATTATTATTACTGTCAATCAGACATTTTTCATCCGGTAGCCTTGCTCCAAAGTCGGCCAAATCTCTCTGGAGTTCATCAAAATGCCTTTGAAGTTCACGCAAGGACTCGATATGAATATTCTTATATGAATCTGGATCATCCATATTTGTAAGGAGGGACCTATTTATAAATTATTATATCTCAGAAATAAAAGAAAATTGCTTTAAAATAAATCTAACAGATGGGTAATCTGTTGCAAAATATATTTTTTCTGTTAGATAACTTACAACATACTGGCAATCTTTTGCAACAGATATATATCTGTTTGATTTCTGGAATAGGTTGATCAACTGTTGTAACAGATGTCTCCAATTGTTTGACAATATAAACAGATGTGTCATCTGTTGCAACAAGCTAGTCATCTGTTTATTCAATTTAAGCCATAGATGGACTAGGAAGAATAAGGTGTGTGTAGATGGATTCACTATTATATGTGTGGGAGTTAAGTATGTATTACTGATAAGGTTACCGGGACAACACACACAAAGTACAATGTTTTTGTGAATGTAATTTTTAACTGATTAGGCATTGGTCATTCAAACAAGATCCTGCATTGTACCGTTAAGTTTGATGGTTTAAGGCTAAGGATCTCATGAAGATGGTACGGATACCCTGTTATGAATTACTAACTATTGGTGCTCGTGTTTATGCGTGTCAACTTTTGAGAAGGGATCAATATTTGTCGTTACTGCAAAGAACCAATAGCGATTGGACTTAACTTTAAGTGTGCATTGGACCCTTAGAGAGCCCTCGAAGCCTCGCACTGCATCAAACAAGAATGGAAAACCAATATAGTTATTGTCCTCGCCAAAATTTATATGGTTGTATTGCTAGCTCGGGGTGATGATTATATGCCAGAAGGTGCGGTAGGAGAATGATTTTGAGGGAAAATGGGTGGCTGATGGAAGACTATATCATCTAAGAGCTAATTGAAGAACAGACATGGGGTAGAAAGTAACTTCTAACAAATCTGGCTGGTGGAATTATCTTAACAGATGCGAGATTTAAATCAAGTGCAAATATGAAAGTGTATCCAGTAATGTAATTTCATCTGTTGTGTCTCTTAAAGAAAAATAATGCATCTGAACACTTTGCTAGGGAGCTGCGTGGTCGGGATTATCACCTAGGTAGAAAATAGAAGAAAACCAACAAAGTAGCCTCAAGGGCATTGAGGGTAGAAATGATGTTCAGCAAGTCTAGAAAACTTACGTCAATAGCAACTGCAGTTAAAATAAGAAAACTAAGCAAAGGCGGTAATTTCTGAATTTTAAATTTCATCCCATGCTTTCTTATTTGTGTTTCTGATAAGGTCCACTGCCGTTGACCTGATAGGAACCACAAACGAGATTGAAAGACAAATAGAGTATAATTACTTTCTTAGCCATATGGATTAATTGATTGTGTTTTCTTGCCTTAGCATGCTTTCAATATTCCTTGGAGAAGATCAGATGCTTGTTGCAGTATGTGAATCCCGATAATTTTCAAGCTTTCCTCCAACTTGTTGATTCTATATTTAAGCTGGTCGTTGCCATCTTCGAAGTTGGTAAGGAGTTTCTCGTCTCTTGTGAGCTCGATCAGGAACACTACCTTCAAAGTTGTGGCATTCTAGAAGCCCTTCAGAACATTTTCTTCAGAAACCTAAAAGGATACATAGAGGGTCGTTGTGTTTATTTTAGGTCAAAATGTGTTGATGCATGTTGAAGATGTGGTCCCAACAGTTGAACAACACACTTTTATCTAGCGTTGTTCCATGCATCTTGCTCAACCAATTTGATAAATTAGTAAACATGGAGTTACGTAGCATGTGATTTAAACCGGCTCTACCAAGCCTATCAAACGTTACATAAGTCCGAGCTCATTACCCTATCAAAACAATATGCCCGAGTTAGTGCACAAATAAAAAAAACCCAATCTGTCAATCTTTCTACTGATCACTCTTCTCCAATATAGATGATAAGATATCTGCTATGCAAAAGTCTACACCATCGCCAGATATATTTGCCTGGGAGCAATTCTTCAGAAGACATCAACAGATATCTTCAGAAAAATTGCTCCCAGGCAAACATGTCTGGCAACGGTGTAGTCTTTTGCATAATAGATATCTTATCATCTATATTGGAGAAGAGCGATCAGCAAAAAGGCTGAGAGATTGAGCTCATTCGATTTGTGCACTAACTCAATCATATTTTTTTTATAGAGTAATGAGCTTAGAGTTACGTAACGTTTGATAGGCTTGGTAGAGCCGGTTTAGATCACATGCTCCATGCTTACTAATTTATCAAATTGGTTAAGCAAGATGTATGGAGCAACGCTCGATAAAAGTGTGTTGTTCAATTGTTGGGACCACATCTTCAGCGTGCATCAACACATTTTAACCTAAAATAAACACAGAGACCCTCCATGTATCCTTTAAGGCTTCTGAAGAAAATGTTCTGAAGGGCTTCTAGAATGCCATAACTTTGAAGGTAGTGTTACTGATCGAGCTCACAAGAGATAAGGAACTTCTTACCAACTTCAAAGACGGCAACAACCAGCTTGAATATAGAATCAATAAGCTGGAGGCAAGCTTGAAAATTATCGGGATTCACATACTATAGCAAGCATCTAATCTTCTTTAAGGAATGTTGAAAGCATGTTAAGGAAAGAAAATACAATCAATTATAATCATATTGCTAAGGAAGCAATGATACTCTATTTGCCTTTTAATCTCGTTTGTGGTTCTGATCAGGTCAATGACAGTGGACCTGATCGGAAACACAAACAAGAAAGCATGGGATGAAGTTTAAAATTTAGAAATTTGCCGCCTTCACTTAGATTCCTTATTTTAACTGCAGTTGCCGTTGGCATAAGTTTCTAGACTTGTTGTACATCATTTCAACCCTCAATGCCTATGATGCTTCTTTGCTGGTCTTCTCTTATTTTTTATCTAGGTGATAATCCCGACCACGTAGCTCTCTAGCAAAGTTTTCAGATGCATTGTTTTTATTTAAGAGACACAACAAATAAAATTACATTACCGGATACACTTTCATATTTGCACTTGATTCAGATCTCGCATCTGTTAAGATAATTCCACCGGCCAAATTCGTTAAAAGTTGTATCTGCCCTATGTCTCTTCTTCAATTAGCTCTCAGATGATATAGTCTTCCATCAACCACCTATTTTCCTTCGAAAGCATTCTCCTACCGCACATTCTGGCATATAATCATCACCCCGAGCGAGCAACCCAGCCATATAAATTTTGGCCAGGGCAATAACTATATTGGTTTTCTGTTCTTATTAGATATAGTGCTAAGCTTCGAAGGCCCTCTAAGGGTCTAATGCACCCTAAAAGTTAGTCCAATCGCTATTGAATCTCTTTACAATGACACAAAAACTAGATCCCTTCACAATGCTTGACAAATAAACATGAGCAACAACCGACATTAAATCTTAACAGGCTATCAGAACCATATTCATGGTCCCTCAACCTTATCAGTTCGGATCTACCAAACTTAACAGTAAAATTATAGATATTTTGTTTGAACGATCTATGACTAATCAGTAAAAACATTATTCACAAAACCAGCGCACTCTGTGTGTGTTTCCACGATAACATTATCAGTAATACATATCTCCCACATATGAAGTGGTTCCATCTACAAGCAGTTTATTCCTCCGATCCCATATTTACTGCAGCCTCTTGCGATAGTCCATCAAAAGTTGATCAACTATCAGTTCCTTATATTTACAAAGAATAGAAAAAAATTGATGTCACAAAAAGAAAATTATTCATATGTTACAACAGATGTGGAGTCTGTTGCAACAGATGTGGAGTCTGTTGTAACAGATATAGAGTCTGTTGTAATAGATATGGAGTTTGATGGAATACATTAAACCAGCCTTTCTGATGGTTTTATTTGTTCCAACAATTTTTCCATCTGTTGCAATATCAACAACAGCATAAACATCAATAAAAAAACAACAACATTTATTCCAACAACATCATCAACAACAAAGAAGCAACATCCTTTGTTCCAGAACCATCAACAACAACACACCACAAGTTCCAACAATGCCAACCCCACCAACAACATCAATAACTGCATCAATAATAATGAAATAAACAAAATACATACAAAAAAAATGATACTGCCAACAAGACTTTTAAACTTCTCCCAACAGATGGCTTTTTTCTCATATTGTAATAAAAATTCTCGAATTATTTATTCAACACTTACAAGTTTCTTAATTTTTTTTAAATAAATATGATATGGGCAAATAGTAATTAAATAAGAAAATAGATGTAAATAACTTGCAAAGAAGAAGATGAGAATGAAAGAGTAATAATGAACCATACCTTAATATCAAAAAGGGGATCAAAACAAAAATTTAAGTTAAGAAAAGATATGGATGGGTTTAGATCCAAAAAGATCTTTATGAGAAGAAAAGAGAAAAGAGAGAAAAAAGGCTGGGACCCTAAATAGGAGAGAGAAAAAAAATGAGAGTTGAATAAAATAAACCACAGTTGAAGGAAGAGATGAGATAATTTCTATAGATGCATTGTGTATGTAGACGTGATGATTTTCAATATTCATTAATTTCATTAATAATTTGAGAGGCACGAGGAAGACTAAGACTATTGACATTGAAAAGACAAAACAAGACGGCTCAATGAACTCACTTTTGAGATATCCAAGAAATATTTTTTACTGCCTTTAGTAGTAAGTACTACTAGTTGATATTATCTACTCGGACCATAAGCTTCTTGCTTTAAAATTTAAAGAGAAAAAAAAGATTTTCAAACAGATATGTTTCTATTGCAACATATATAAATATCTGTTTAGAAATCTGAACATTTCAGTCATCTGTTACAACAAATATAAATATCTGTTTAAAAATCCTAACAGCTCAGTCATCTATGATAACAGATAAAAATATTCATTTGATAATTAATAAAATCAGATATGTCATCTTTTACAACAGATATAAATATCTGTTTGAAAATTTTCAACAGCTCAGTCATCTGTCATAATAGATCCAAATATCTATTTGATAATTAAATTAGATATGTCATCTGTTGCAACATATATGTACCTATTTGAAAATTTTCAACAGCTTAGTCATTTGTTGCAACAGATTTTATTGTAATTGATTTAGGTAGAACTAAGGATGAATGAATAAGCTCGCAGGGTCAACTACAAATTCAATCGAGTCTTTGCAATTGCATGGCGTTGGTATTACGTTCATCCCGACCTGAGTTATCGATCGATCACTCTGAGTTGAAATGAGTTCTCATCAACTCAATATTAGGATAGTGATAGTACCTAAGTTGATTTAGGTGGAACTAAGGATGAATGGATGAGCTCGCAGGGTCAACTATAAATCCAATCGAGTCTTTGTAATTGCATGGCATTGGTATTGCGTTTATACTGATCCGAGTCGTCGATCGATCACTTTGAGTTGAAATGAGTTCTCATCAACTCAATGTTAGAATAGTGATTGTACCTAAGTTGATTTAAGTGGAACTAGGTATGAATGAATAAGCTCGTAGGGTCAACTACAAATCCAATCGAGTCTTTGTAATTGCATGGCGTTGGTATTGCGTTCATCCTGACCTGAGTCGTCGATCGATCACTCTGAATTGAAATGAGTTCTCATCAACTCAATATTAAGATAGTGATAGCACCTAAGTTGATTTAGGTGGAACTAGGGATGAATAAATGAGGTCGTAGGGTTAACTACAAATCCAATCGAGTCTTTGCAATTGCATTGCGCTAGTATTGCGTTCATCCCGACCCTAGTCATCGATCAATCACTCTGAGTTAAAATAAGTTCTCATCAACTTAATGTTAGGATAGTGATAGTACCTAAGTTGATTTAGGTGGACCTAGGGATGAATGAATGAGCTCGCAGGGTCAACTACAAAACCAATTGAGTCTTTGCAATTGTATGGCGTTGGTATTGCATTCATCCCAACTCGAGTCGTCGATCGATCACTCTGAGTTGAAATGAGTTCTCATCAACTCAATGTTTTAAAAACTATATCTTTTAAAAATTTTAAAATTAATTAAGATCAATTCGGACCAAATTAGTTTCAAAACTTGTCATTCTTTTCCAAAATTACAAATCAACCCATACAAATCATCCATTTGCACAAAAAACTTTTCATTTCAAATCTTGAGTTCTCGCTCTTCTCTCTTTCTCTCTCTCGAGGTGTCATCTCCCTCTCAATAATACAAACAACAGTTACTCAACATATTTCTCAACCCTTCAAAACAGGTCAATTTTCTTCCCATTTACGACTACATATAGTTATTTTTTGACTTTATTCCCGCTCTTATCCGTTATTTTCTCTATCTTCGCATGTAACAGAGTTCGAGAAGAGTTCTACATTTGTTCTTTATACTAAAAAATAGGGCTTTTTAGTAAATAATAAAAAAGACTTTTAGTTATATTATCTTCAAGAATGGGTTAACAATTTTGAGTTTTGATGCTAAAAAAGTAGGAAGCACCTAAGAAAATCCTAGTTTTTCTCTCAGTTTTGTTGACTGTCGTGGTATTATTAGATGGTGTTTGTGGTGTTGTTGGTGGCTGTTGTTGGTGGTGTTGGTATTTGTATTTTTTGGCGGTGGTGTCAGTGGTCTTGGTGTTGGTATTGGTGGCATTGGTGGTGGTCTTGGTGGCATTGGTTGTGGTGGTGGTGGTCCATCTGTTGTAATGGGTGAAAGATCTGTTGGGAGATATTAAATAGGTCTTCAAACAGATTCCCCATCTGTTCCAACTGATAGGTTATTCGTTGGAGTATTTTCTTATAATTTGGCATAGAATAATTTATTAAAATCTCTCCACCTGTTGCAACAGGTGGAATATCTGTGGGGAAATATTAAATAGGTTTTCAAACAAATTCGGGTTCCCCATCTATTCCAACTGATGGGTTGTCCGTTGGAGTATTTTTTTTTGGTTATGTGGTAAGAATAATTTATTAAAACTTGTCTCACCTTTTTTTAAAAAGTTCTGTAGACATCAAATGCAATGTATTTTTTATTTTTCTTTTGTTTGTAGTTAAAATATGTCTCCTAAAAGAAAAGAAACTGAAAGTGGAGAAAATGGATCAACTTTCGATCACCAAACAAAAAAGGCTAGAGTATAGATAGATTCGGAGGAACTTCCAGAACAATCTCAGTCAGGGCAAAATGAAGCCGAGGAAAGTGATAATATCACCAATGGGGCGTGAAATAATATCAAAATTCCAGCATGATTTTGTCAAAACCATTAGTATTGACAAGTTCGAGTTGCGATGCCGTTGAATAATCCTAATGCAGTATTTGGTGATCTTGTACTTAAATGTCAGTTGGGGAAACCTTTTAACGAACTTAGGAGTATTATGAAGAAGGAAAACATAGATCGACCTTTTAAGAAGAGCTGTTTTATACACTTTCTTGAGCTGTCTGGGCCCCGCCCTCTCTGTTTTTCAATGATCATGGTATATGGCATTCTCAAGCGCAGGATCATGTATGCGGGGGATGATAGAGGTTCGAAGGAGGGCGAGAATAAGATAGATGAAGTCTGGATCAACTACTGTGGCATGTCGGTTTGTTTTGGATTGAAAGAGTTTTCCATTGTGACGGGCTTGAGATGCGATCGTCCAGAAGAACCTGCCATCAAGAAAACACCCCACAAAGGGTCCAACAAATGCAAGGTAAAAAAAGATGGGTTATTGGGCATTGTTGGACCTAGCTACAAAGTGAAGGACTTGATAGCGGATCTCAAGAATAAAGATATACCAAAGCACTACAGGGAGAAATTGTGCTTAGTTTGGTTTGTCCATTCCGTTTTATTGGCAAGAAATGTCAAGAAAGTCATAGAACGTGATTTGTTGGTGCTTGCTGATGATTTTGGGAAATTTAACGATTATCCCTGGGGATACGATAGCTACTACTTGACTGTCAAATATTTACTGAAAGAGCTAAAGCCAAAGACGGCCACATTATACAGCTTTTTTGGGCTTTCATGGTAAAATTGATCACTATTTTTACTCATTCATTAATTTATATTGAATATACTTGTGACTTTTTTTTTTGCTTGCTTCCTGTTTATAATTTTTAGGCTTGGTCATGTGAAGCCATTTCTCCCCTCCGTAATTATTTCACGGATTACCCAGATAAGGTTTCTCATCCAAGGATCCTTAGGTGGTTGGCTGCAGTAGAGAGCAACAAAAAAAATATTAACGAGGCTGATCTCTTTAACTCTCCGGATGATGCAGTACTTCTTCTTTTAACTAAAATAATTTGCCTTAAAGAAATATATTGAAATAGATATTTCATCTGTTGCAACAGATTACCCGTCAACAGCAACTGGTGCAACAGATGGGTAATTTATTGCAATAGATGATCCATATTTCACAACAAATTAACCATATGTTGCTCTATTCTCTGAATCCTACTCAACAGATTACCCATCTACAATAAATTATGCAACAGATGGGTATTCTGATGTAGCATATTATCAATCTATTTCAACATATAGATCAGCTGTTGCAGTAGCTAGATCGTCTGTTGCATAAGCTGGCTGTGTTAACATAACTTAAGCCTCATGTAAACCAACTGACTGTAAATTATTATTATATAATTTAAATTTCTCCTATCGTTTTTTATAGGTTGTGCGTCCTTGGATCGTACCTACCATTGATGAACTGAGGATGACTTTTTTTCTTACTCTAGGTCTTGTTGATACAAAAGAAAACCCAACGGTGGAGTTAACAAATAAGGAATTGGATGGATCAACATCCATAAGAAGAGCAGTTAGGAAAGGTCAGTTTAATGTTGAAACTCTTCACGACCAAACTCAAACTGCAACAGATCTGGGTGCTTCTTCTGGGGGTGTTACTGGTGGAGTTGTTTGTGATGGTGGCATCCATCCTGCTGTTGCTTCTGCTGCCAGTCATGATTATGAGCATGTTGGTGTTCAGCAAAAAATAAATATGTTTGAAAATACCTCTTGCACAGGTCCTCCCTCTCACCCCTACACCGGTCTCTCCTACCCTTACAGTGATCCCTTTCACCCCTCATCACCCTTATGTTCTCATTGCAAAAGCAAAGTGTACAAGGATAGAGAGGATAAACTCCTCGACAAGCTAGAGGTTATTGCTGAAGCTACCGAGGAGTTGAAATCCAGGAGGGGTGTTATACCATCCAACGAGGTGAGGGAGCCATGCACTTCTATAGTAGAGGTTAGGAGTAAGAGAAGAAAAATTAGACAAATTCTCCCCGTTCTGAAATCAACAAAAATTACAACTCTCCCCGCTCCAATAGTTGTTAAAGTTCAGGGGCCACCGAAGAAGATGGACATATTTGCGGCGCTTGGCAAAAAGAAGAAGAAGGAACTGGAAGAATTCATCAAGATGAAGGTTCAAAAAGAATACACCATGCATTCATTTGCCGTCAAAGACTTCTCGAATATGACAAGTATGCGCGTGTGGTACGAGGACTAGGTAAGTTTAGTGTTACGAGGACAAGGTAAGATTACTTTTGCTAACCTACCCTTCCAATTTACTTCATGAAGAAAAATCTACACAGCAGATGTGTAATATGTTGCGAAAACTTGATATTCTGTTGCAACATAATACACATCTGTTGCATAAGTTGCGTTGGCTGGGTAATCTGTAAACTGATTCAGAGAAACCTCTACATCGAATTCTTTCGGTTGTGTTTTTATTCTTTACAATTACTGACCTATTTAAAAATTATCTTCTTATACCATAGTACGTTGATGAAATTCTCTGTCTCATGAAGGGTAGGCAATTAGTATACCCGGATGCTTATGATGCTACCGATAGGATAATAGACCTCAACTTCTACAACAATTTCAAGGATAGGTACGCTAAACTCTATAAAATAGCTAATTCCGGTGGCCCAGGATTTGATCAGTTAGTTTTTACGTTTCAACGGGATGAAGAAGCGATTAAATATGTTAGAGGGAAGAGGCCATATCCACACGGCAAGAGCTGGATCAAGGAAAAGAGAATCCTTGCAGTCATGAACGTAGATGTCACCCATTTTCTCACTGTTGAGATACTACTATACGAGGGAAAGATTAAGGTTTATGACTGCAACTTACCTTTGTTCAGCGATAAGACAATTTTAACCCACATACAGCTGCTCTTGAAGTTGTTACCCAAGTTGTTGACGCAGAGTAAGCTGATGGATCATTTGTCGGTTGAAGTCTTGGCGAACGAATCATGGGTTTTTAAAGGTCGAAATAAGAACATTCAGCTCCCAAAAAATATAACCAGTGCAGCTTGCGGGCCATACTCGCTTGCATATATTGAGTGTTTGCTGACCGACACACAAATGATCGGTGTGTGCGACACCGTTGTGAGAAAGATGCAATGGATTTGGGCATATGGGGTACTAACTAAATGGTTGGATCCTGTATATAAAAAAGAACATGTACAAAGACAGAGACGAACACGATAACAAATTTTCATTTCAAGCCAATTCACTGTACATGTAGGGGCAATAGTTTTTATGTTTGGCAAAGTTGAATTTTTATAATGCAACATATTTTATATCTGTCGTAACAGATATAGTACCTGTTGTGAGAGATTAATTATCTGTTGAAATAAGTTAGTCGTCTGTTGCGTTATGCAGCTGTTCCCCGTCTGTCTATCGCAACAGATTTACGATCTGTTACAACATATAACTTATCTGTTGCAACTGATCGGTAATCTATTGGAGCAAATAAAAAAGTAGGAAGATAATTTCCAGCCGTTGCATCTCATGTTGCAACATATGTCTAAATCTGTCTGATAAGATATGTCGTATGTTGCAGCAGATGTATTATCTGTTGCGATATTTGAATCTAGTACTCCATTTCAATTAACATGTTCAAAACTCAGAATTAATTATATTCATAGACAAAATAAAATAAATCGAAGCCTTCGAAAATTAAATGAAATAACTCAACAAATAAATGAAATGTAAAAAAAATCATTATGGGTACAAACGATCTACTCTACAAATAAATCAACAAGTTAAACCAAGGAGGATAGGTTATTACATTGACGGATTCAAGCTATAAAGATCTAATCAATATGGACAAGTTGTTCTTTATCCAATTCTATGGAATTCGGCTTTGGTCGTCATGGATCTTTAACGTCGATTGCATACGGCTTCTGAGCTTTCGCTTCTCCATGTTTCCATAAAAGAGCAGCATATCTTTTGCGGAGTAATCCTACATTAAGTCCATCATTTGGTACTTGTAATCTATCGCTCAAATACTCAGCATAGGCGGCAATAAAAGGACCCTAATCCCTGCATTATAAAAAAAATAGATAATCCATATCTTGCAGTTCATGCAAGCATTGTAAAATTTGTGAAATGAAACTAAATCATGACACTTAAACTTACAGGCTACCAATGGTTTGTTGACCAATTCCGTCAACATATTGTACATCAAATGGATTAGCCATTTTATCCCGGTATGCTTCAATCGTCGACCAATCAGTACGAACCTTTTGATCTAAAAAGCCACTCATATCAAGGTAAGTAGGCAATATTTTGGCCAGCTTTTGTATCTCAGACGATGGCCCGGAACGTTTCCTTCGCGATATCGAGTCATAAACTCGGATGCACCTCTCTTTTAGAATGACGACAGCCAACACCCAATGGAATTCATCATCACAATTGATTGGGATGTACACTTCGTCGACCAAATGCCAAGGTAAGCCAGTCTGAATGCTAAAACCTTTGATGATGTTGAATAAGCATTTCTCATTTTGGGAAACTTCCGGTTGCTGTTGATAATACCTATCGTAGACATTATTGATGTAAACTTTGTACAAATAATTACTTGTTGTGTATCTGTATTGTTCTTGTGTTTACAACTTGACCTTCTTTTGGAGGTAGTAAAAAATGACTTTGATGTGCTGCACATATTATCAAACATTTTGAATTACGTGATGAAAAAATCAATACGCAGATGCAATTAAATAAAGTATTAATTAATAGTAATATGTATAGCATTTAAACCTCATCATTCCAGCAAGTTTGGGGATGTGACATCAAATAGAACCAATTATTCATTCTGGGATCCGCAACAACAAAGTCGAACATATCAAAACCAAGACTCGATTCGTTCATTTTTAGCGCGCGTCATTTTATTTTCTACATGATGATTTATATGTGTTAATGTTAGGTTCTTACAACAAGAATTGTATAAACCAATATCCATAAAATTGATTTATGTACCTGTCGGCATGATGCTTTAACAGTCCATCGACAATCCATTCTAAATAGTCGTTGATCAACTGTGTTAGTTTTTTTGGAGCCTCGTCCGAGATGTTGAACCCTTTAAACGGGTAATTCTTTCGTTCTCCCAAACTGACAGACTCCACTTTTTCTTCATCTTTGGAAGCAGTTAATGGATTATCAACTTTCATATTATGCTCTTCGGTAGTAGCTGTGATATCCACCTGAAAAGCCAGAATTGTCAATGCTAAGTAGAGATATACAACAGATTTTTCATCTATTGCAATAGATGAGTCTTATGTTGCATCAGATGGATTATCTTTTGGGATAAATTCGAACAGGTAAATCAGAGCAGTACGATAATTTCAAACAGATGACCCATCTGTTGCAACATAAGACTCATATGTTGAAACAAATAACGAATCTGATACAACAGGTTAGACAATAGTTGCAACAGATGTATATATCTATTTGATAATTTTCAGCAGATGTATCATCTGTTGAAACAAATATGTGCCTATTTATTTTTTGGAATAGATGATGTACATTCACCTTCTTCAGCTCATGCTGCTCTTCTGTGGCCCTTGCACACTGAACATCGGTGCAAGACAAAGACAGAGACATTGCAATCTTTCTTTTTTTTATGATTGATGATGCCTTGGAAGTGTCTTTCCTTCTTCTCTTAGCCGCCTTGATCACTAGTGGAGTGTTTGGATATGAAATCCTATTCGATAGAATGACACCCCTCTTAGATGTCATTTTCTTTACAGAAGCAGTTAGTGCATTAATAGCATTAATCACTCCATTATGTTTCGCCTTGCAGTCTTGACATTTGCATAAAGAACATTCGCTAGATGCGGCAAAATCTGGAGAAAAATCTGTACAACCATTATGATCATAATCATAATGGCTTGTTGTTTCAAAAGCTGTAAGAGGAGCATCATTAGCCCCACCCTCCAAAATTATTTTTCTTGTGATGGTTGTTGCTCCAAACAATTCTATTTTTATTCCATCAACGACCTTAGGGTCCGATAAAGTTTGCACAGACTATAAAGTAAGAAAAAATGGCATCTTCAACTCTCGGTTGGTCGGAATAGGCCACGGATGGACAATCTAAAATAAATCGGTACATATATTAAGAATGATGATGAAATTATTTAATCATTAATTAAAATAAAAACTTGATTAGAATTGGACTTATTGCTTCCTTGAGGGGATTGAAAAGATCAAGAAATTTTGTATTTTTATCGGTTTTGGCCGACAACCATCTCAGAATTCTTGGACAGGAAACTTCTTCCTGGTAGTTCACTTGTTGTTTCAAATAAGGAATGACTTCAAATGCCCAAGCTTATAACATAACGTCAATAAATCAAAAGCATTATTGAATAAAAAAATGATGAATCATATCATGATAAAAGAAATATTTACCATGAAGGCCCATGAAAAACCATATAAGTTGACTGTTTTTGGTGTTAACGGAGTTAACAAACATTCGACAGTCATTTTAAAGCTTTCATAACCCCAAGGATAGCTGTTAAATGCCTCAAAATCCTCGGAGAGATTTATTAAACCGAGGCTTATATTGTTGTTAATGTCTCTCGCCCAAAGAACATTATGTACAAACCAAACCAAGCACAATGATCGTTTGTGCTTCTTTAAAAGTCCTTTACCTTTCAACGCTTCAATCAGATTTTTGTTTTTAAAGCTTGGGCCAACAATAGACACCAGGTCATCACAATCAATCGACTTGCCTTTTTATTTTTTGAGAGTACGGGGTGCTTTTTTTTTGGGTCAGAGTAGGTATAACTTGAGAAGGAGAAGGAGGATAACATTTTAGTCCGGCAACTATGGCAAATTCCTCCCAACCAAAATAAACATGCATGCCACATTAATTTATCTACACCTCATCCATCTTATCTTTGTTTTCATACATAAACCTGCGCTTGAGAAGATCATATACCATTTTCATCTGGAAACGAGCATTGTTGTCCTCCGGCAAATCAAGATATTGCCCAAAGCAGCTTTCCCTGAAATAAGAATCCAATTTTTGTTCTCAAAGTATTTTTCTGAAGGCGTCGAAAGATTTTTCCATGACTGACTTAACCACGAGATCACCCGTTAAATCTGTGGCACCATCACACTGCATTCTCATAAGATAATGATCAATGCTGAAGGTTTTGACCAACTCTTTGGCGGAAGGGCTATTAGAATTTGGATCATTTCTTTTGAAAGATTCCTCCTCCCCGTGTTCATTATCTTCTGCTATTGATTGAGATAACGCTTGTAAAGCAAGCTCATACAGTGGTGGATGTAGCTGAGTTGCTGCACTTGTTCCTTTATTTGGACTTGATTCGATTTCTTTTCTTTTGGGAGTCATGTTATCTTAAATTAATAGGTACATAACATAGATTATAATTGATTAATGCATAACAGTAACCTAACAGTTTCAACAAACAACTAATCTGTTGCACCAGGTATGTTATCTGTTGTAATAGATAATCGACCTGTTGCAGCGGATGAGTAAACCATTGGAAAGAATAAAAACAGTCCTAATCTGTTGCAAAATGAAGAGTAAACCGTTGGAAAGAATAAAAATAGATCACTAATCAGTTATCTATTGGATCAATATTGTTTAGATTTCTTCCAAACAGAAGAGTCGTCTGTCGCTACAGATGAATGATTTGTTAGATTGTTCACCTGTTGCATCAGATTTTCATAGTTGCATAAGATTTTCATCTGTTGCATCATATGTTTCATCTATTACATCAGATGTTTCAACTGTTGCAATACCATTTCTACCAAGACAAACAACAAATCAACCCAGCAACACCAATACATCACACACACACTAAGAACATCAACTGTGACTAAAAATTATCAATAAATTCAAATCAATAGTATGAAAACAAGAAGAAGAAATGCAGAAATATCAGAAATTAGGGTTTTATTCAGTCCACATTTCAATACCAGAAGAGTAGTTGGCTCAAGTTCCTTTGTTTCTTTATAATTTTTACCTGTGAAAAAGGAAATGGGAGGACGAAAAACTCGAAGTTGTTGTCGGCGGAGAAGTATTCACGTCGATTGACGGTTGAAAGTCAAAAAGAAACTCGCCAGACTATTTGTCGCCGGAGGTTGAAGGAAGAAATTTTGCAGAACTGTTGGTTGGGAAAGAGTTGAGAGAAGCTGGAGAGAGAGGAGAGAGTGGTTGATTTTGATTGAAGAGGGGTGTGGTTTGGGTTGATTTGTATTTTTTAAAAGATTAGAAAGTTTTAAAAATATTAATCAAGTCCACAATTAACTTAATCGAGTATTCTAATGATGTTTGACCCTATCTGTTGGTCAATGTCACCAATCCTTAATTCAAGACTTAAAAGACACCTTTAAAAGACACCTTTCCTTCAATTTTTTCGAGAAACTATCATTATAAACATTTGAGTTGGTTCTTATGTTTTAGTTGTCACGATTTTTTTTTTGACTTTATCGATTAAATATTTTAATAAATATATAATGCTATCTATTAGATTAACTTTTTTCTTACGATCACAACATTCTCATCCCAAATTCTAATAAAAATAAATAAGCTATCACAACTTAAATTTTATCTAATTTATAAAATTGATTAAATCTAATTTGCATGTTTAGATGAAACAAATTATCAACGATATACCTTTTTTTAGAAATAATTAGAGAAAAATTATATG